>NC_059378.1:33844141-34152410 GCF_019703515.2 Myxocyprinus asiaticus
CGTGCTTTGGATTTTTTGATGAATGAGGCATACTGTATGATCTGGTCCCTAAGACCACTTTAAGTGCCTCCCAAGCCACGCCCACAGAGGATACTGAGGACCAGTTGGTCTCCATATAAACATTGATTTCAGTCTTTAACATTTGTTGGAAATCAGGATTTTGCAGAAGGGATACATTAAGGCGCCAACTATATGATTTCTTTTTCTCTATATGTGGCATCACCTCTAAACTCACCAGGGCATGATCTGAGACTAAAATGTTTCCAATTGAGCAATCAACAACAGATGAAATGAGGGATTTGGATATAAAAAAAAAAAAAAAAATCTATTCTAGAATAAATCTTATGGACTGATGAAAAATATGTATAGTCCCTACCGGGCGGGTTCAAAAGTCTCCAAATATCCGAAAGACCAAGATTTTTACACATCCTGTGAAGCGTCTCTAGGGGGCTTACACACTTTTGCTTCACTGTGATAAAGGATTGAGTCCATCAAAAGATTAAAGTCTCCTCCCAATATTATATCATGAGGGGTGCCAGCGGTTTGCAACATCCATTCAAGATCTATAAAAAAGCCCTGATCATCAGCGTTAGGTGCGTAAATATTAGCCAAAATCAACCTTTTCCCTTGAATTTCAGCTAAAACAATAATTACTCTTCCTAATTTATCTTTAATCTGCTTGAGACATTTGAATTGTAGATGTTTATTTACCAATATAATGACTCCCTTGCTCTTACTTGTGCCAGCACTAAAGAAAACATGTCCACCCCATATCTTCCCAAATTTTTCAGCTTCCTGCAGGGAAAGATGTGTTTCTTGAAGAAACACTATATCATATTTCTTACGTTTAAGAAAAGTAATAATCTTCCTTCTTTTTATGGGGTGCCCCAACCCATTTACATTCCATGTGGAGAGAGATAGTACACTTATATTAACAACTGACATATTGATATAATAGAAAAAATAAATTGTGCGCCAAAAACAAAATTATGAAGACCACATTCCCCATTAGTGAAACAATCAAACCCCGAACATCCCCCCGAACAAAACAAACAGAAAAAAGAAAAACGTGCACATTAACCCCGTGCACGACAGCGCCAACCGGCGACAATCCCTCTAAACTCAAAAGGTCCATGAACGCCCTCCAGTCCCCACGACAACTTTGCCATCGGAATGCACAATTTTGCCTCACAAATTGTGAGGCAAAATTACATAACAGAAAATACTTTGTGAAATAAACTCAGCCAATAGGAAGAATGAACACAAAGAATGTGTATATTCTTTCACAGAACTGTCTCAAAGGTGTGATCTTCCACAAAACAAATTCCAGCTGATATAAAACCGTTCAGATTCCTCGGACAGACAAACGAATGTTCAGTGAGCTGGCTGTTATGAGTTCAACGGATGACGTAATCAATCCAATGTCTCGTAAAAAAAAAAACAACAAAACAAACCACAGCCAGCAGGAGGAGTAAGCACGAAGAATGAACAGATGAATCAACAGCTGTTCCAAAGGAATGTTATTCAACAGAACAAGCTCCAGCCGCTAGGTGGAACCAATACAAAAAGAAACAAAATCGGCATCCCGGTTCCCCGGATGATCGAGTCAATTCACTCAGAGGCTGCATAAAAGTATATACCATGACTTACACAATCCGTCAGCTTTATAAAAGACATCCTTTGTGTGAGCATGTAGATATTTTGCGGTCATCCATAGTGTCCACTCTCAATCGGTCCGGGAACTTAAATGCAAATGTTTCTTTAAGGAAAGTGTTATTCACAAAACAAGCTCCAGCTGCACGGCGGAGCCAACGCAAAAAACCTAAAATGTCGCCCAGCTTCCTCAAGAGTTAGTACAGCAAGTCAGGCCCACTCACATGAGAAACATCCTATGGTTTACTCAGACATTGATTCTATAAAAGATATTGCCTGATTTGGACATGTGAATACTTTGCGACCGACCTTCGTTTCTATTCTCAGTTTGGCAGGAAACAGAGCAAACGAGATCTTTTTCTGATGTAAGAGTTTTACATTCCTTGAACCGATCACGTTTCTCTCGTCGAACTCGCAAAGTCCGGGAACAAGAAAATATTATGGTTCTTCCAAGAAAGCTTCCCTTTGCTCCTCGCCTGGCGCAACACAAGATCTTTATCGGATGATCTCAGAAATCTGGTCAGAATCGATCTGGGCCTATCTCCCTCAGCAGATCTGTGAGCTGGCACTCTGTGAGCTTGCTCGATTTCCAGCTTGTGGCCTGTTATGTCGAGCAGACTCGGGAAAAACTCGTCTAGGAATTTCACCATATCTCTGCCCTCCTCATGCTCAGGAATTCCAACAATTCGAACGTTATTCCTGCGGTTTCTATTCTCAAGATCTTCAAGCTTTGAAGATCCACGGGCGGATTAGCGGTTAATTCCCTCTCCGAAGATTCCAGAAAATCGATTGGTTTTTCAACATCAGTCACTCTTGTAGCTAACTCAGAGAATTTTGTTTCCATCGCCGTAATCGATTGACATATTACAGCGAGATCTTCCAAGTCAGCAAGAATCTTTGTCAACATCACCGACATGTTGGACAACTGACGCTGGATTCCTTGTCCCGCCGAGCCATCCAAATCGAGTTCCCGGTCTGTAGGCCTGTCGGGGCTTTCATCCTGAACACGTAAGTGTCTTTTAATGTCTCCAGAGCCTGAGGATTTTGACTTCTTTGCCATGTTTTGCAAAAAAAGGGCAAATGTGCAACTGGGTGTATCAAATTTTACCACATTATAACATGAGAATAATCGAAAATTCAGCAAAGTGCTGAGCTGCATGGTTGAGTTGCCAGAAAGATGCCAATGCCACAAAAACGCCTGGTTACAATATGCCCAACAACACCTTGACACGCCTCACAGCTTCTGGTACACTGTAATTTGGAGTGACGAGACCAAAATAGAGCTTTATGGTTACAACCATATGCACTGTTTGCAGAGGGGTCAACAAGTATTGTGCTCCTTGAAATAACCACACCGTCTTTTTCCAGAGCAGCCTGTATTTCTCCTGAGGTTACCTGTGGGCTTTTCCTTGTATCCCGAACAATTCTTCTGGCATTTGTGGCTGAAATCTTTCATGGTCTACCTGACCTTGGCTTGGCATCAAGAGATCCCTGAATTTTCCACTTCTTAATAAGTGATTGAACAGTACTGACTGGCATTTTCAAGGCTTTGGATATCTTTTTATATCATTTTCCATCTTTATAAAGTTCCATTACCTTGTTACACAGGTCTTTTGACAGTTCTTTTCTGCTCCCCATGGCTCAGTATCTAGCCTGCTCAGTGCATCCACTTGAGAGCTAACAAACTCATTGACTATTTATACACAGACACTAATTGCAATTTAAAAAGCCACTGGTGTGGGAAATTAACCTTTAATTGCCATTTAAATCTGTGTGTGTCACCTTGTGTGTCTGTAACAAGGCCAAACATTCAAGGATATGTAAACTTTTGATCAAGGCCATTTGGGTGATTTCTGTTATCATTATGATTTAAAAAGGAGCCAAACAACTATGTGATAATAAATGGCTTCATATGATCACTATTCTTAAATAAAAGACAGTTTTTTTGCATGATCAATCATATTTTCAAAATCAATGCCAAAATTTCACAATTTCTGCCAGGGTATGCAAACTTTTGAGCATAACTGTATGTGTATATATATATATATATATATATATATATATATATATATATATATATACACACACACACACACACACAGGCAGCCAAAAGTTTGGAATAATGTACAGATTTTGCTGTTTCAGAAGGAAATTGGTACTTTAATTCACCAAAGTGGCATTCAACTGATCACAAAGTATAGTCCGGATATTACTGATTCCAGCAGCCATCACTCCAACACTTTATCCTTGAGTAATCATGCTAAATTGCTAATTTGGTACTAGAAAATCACTTGCCATTATATCAAACACAGCTGAAAGCTATCTGGTTCGTTAAATGAAGCTTAACATTGTCATTGTGTTTGTTTTTGAGTAGCCACAGTATGCAATAGACTGGCATGTCTTAAGGTCAATATTAGGTAAAAATGGCAAAAAAGAAACAGCTTTCTCTAGAAACTCAATCATTGTTTTGAGGAATGAAGGCTATAAAATGCTTGAAAAGGTTTCATACAAAGATGTACACTACAGTCTTCAAAGACAAAGGACAACTGGCTCTAACAAGGACAGAAAGAGATGTGGAAGGCCAGATGTACAACTAAACAAGAGGATAAGTACATCAGAGTCTCTAGTTTGAGAGGTAGATGCCTCACATGTCCTCAGCTGACAGCTTCATTGAATTCTACCCACTCAACACCAGTTTCATGTACAACAGTAAAGACTCAGGGGTGCAAACCTTATGGGAAGAATTGCAAAGAAAAAGCCACTTTTGAAACAGAAAAACAGAAAAGGTTAGAGCAGGCAAAGAAACAGACAATGCACAACAGATAATTGGAAAAGAGTGTTATGGATCTTAACCCCATTGAGCTTTTGTGGGATCAGCTAGACCGTAAAGTGCTTGAGAAGTGCCCGACAAGACAGCCACATCTTTGGCAAGGGCTACAGGAAGTGTGGGGTGAAATGTCATCCGAGTATCTGGACAAACTGTCAGCTAGAATGCCAAGGATCTGCAAAGCTGTCATCGCTGCACGTGCAAGATTTTTTGATGAGAATTCTTTGAAGTAGTTTAAGAAGTTCTGAAATTTGTTTTCAAATTGTAATAGTAATTTTTCACGTTATTAATGTCCTGACTATACATTGTGATCAGTTGAATGCCACTTTGGTGAATAAAAGTAATTTCATTCCATAAAAGCAAAACCTGTACATTATTCCAAATGGTTATTTGTCCATTGTCCGACAGTGTGTGTGTGTGTGTGTGTGTGTGTGTATGTATGTATATATATATATATATATATATATATATATATATATATATATATATATATATATATATATATATATATATATATATATATATATTTTTTTTATTATTTTTTTTTTTTTGCTAAGTTTATATGTATATACATACATGTAATCCAACGTATTGGATTGGATTGGCGTAGTGGGCTAAAGCACAGAACTGGTAAGCAGGAGGTTGGCGGTTCAATCCCCAGAGCCACCACCATTGTGTCCTTGAGCAAGGCACCTAAATACAGGTTGCTGTGGGGGATTTGTCCGTGTAATAAGTGAACTGTAAGATGCTTTGGATAAAAGCATCTGCCAAATGCTTAAATGTAAATAGTCATTGTGAAGGAGAAATGTGAGGTACTGAGTGTATGACTTTTGTGTAACAATGAACAAGAAAGAAATATAAACATCATTTTGAATTTGTTGAGCAGAAGTGTTTTAAAAAGTAACTTAACTTTTAAGTAATGTCATGTGATTACTTTTTAAAATTAAGTAATTAGTAAAGTAATCTTATTACAGTTTTAGTTTATAATTTGTAGTGATTACAATTTAAGTAACTTAAAACACTGCTTTAAATTACACTGTACGTATATATATATATATATATATATATATATATATATATATATATATATACACACACACACACACACACACACACACACACACACACACACACACACACATACATATACATACACACACACACACACACACACACAGTATACACACAAACACACTTACAGTATACACATTAAAACTTTTAATCAAATTAAATAATGCCAATTAATTATTCAAATTAATCACAATTGATCCTGGAATTCATACAGTATAACCAATACTTGCTTAGAAAACCCACCAAATTAAGATGATTATGACTAACCTTTCAGAAGTCAATATATTGTTTGTTTTCACTGAATATAAGCTTTCACTGGCCTATAGTATAGTCCATTTTAACCAATTGTGAAATCAAATTTAAGATATATTTATGGGCCATTTATACAGGATACATAATTGTGTTCTGTCTGCGCTATTTTTTTAGCTTCTTGGTCTATGTACACATGTCAGTTGGACAGCATATAATTAATCTAATTAAATTGACAATCCTACTTTTTCTCTCTCCTTACATGACATGCCTGATGAGTTTTGTCTATCCATTCATGTTGCCTTGGTTATGACCTCAAAACAGTGTGTGTGTATTTAAAAGTGAGTGAGCTGTCTTATAGAAAAGCTTCTGGGAATTAAAAATGGAGCAATTGGAGACCTGTCATGCAGCATTGTGTAACTGAGCTACAAAACACACTAACTCACTCAGTCACAATCACGTACACAGTTCCAATGAAATTTAGACTGTCTGTACCGAAATCCCCTACTCTGACTCAACAGCTGCAAAAGTGAGCCAAAAACGCAAAAGATCACGCATGTGTATTTTAAAATTGTGTCCACAGGAAGTACCTCATACAACTAAACAAAAGCCATTTTAGGCACTTCAAAGGGGCGCTACATGCTTAATTTCCTGATAAATGCATGTCCAGCTGTCATGATCAGATATGAAAACACTGAACATTATTTTACTCTGAGATCAAGTGATTTTAAGCTAAAATACATCATGGGATCACACTTAGATCATTGCCAAAAAACTAAATTGCAGCACAAATTTGAAACAGTAGTGAACCTCTCCATCAAAGAGACCACCAGGGAGGTCACACATGACAGAATACTGGGAAGGAGGTCACATAGTTACATTTGTGTGTCTGTGTATATAAACTCTGCAAAAAAAGAAACATCCTGTCACTTTCAACTGCTTTTATTCTGAGCAAACTTAACATGTGTAAATATTTGTATGAACATAAAAAGATTCAACAACTAAAACATAAACTGAACAAGTTTCACAGACATGTGACTTACAGAAATGGAATAATGTGTCAATAATGTGGGGTGGGGGTCAAAATCAAAAGTAACAGTCAGTATTTGGTGTGGCCACCAGCTGCATTAAGTACTGCAGTGCATCTCCTCCTCATGGACTGCACCAGATTTGCCAGTTCTTGTTGAAAGATGTTACCCCACTCTTCCACCAAGGCACTTGCAAGTTCCCGGACATTTCTGGGTAGAATGGCCCTAGCCCTCACCCTCCGATCCAACAGGTCCCAGACGTGTTCAGTGGGATTGAGATCCGGGCTCTTCGCTGGCAATGGCAGAACACTGACATTCCTGTCTTGCAGGAAATCACGCACAGTACGAGCAGTATGGCTGGTGGCATTGTCATGCTGGAGGGTCATGTCAGGATGAGCCTGCAGGAAGGGTACCACATGAGGGAGAAGGATGTCTTCCCTCTAAAGCACAGCATTGATATTGCCTGCTATGACAACAAGCTCAGTCCGATGATGCTGTGACACATGCCCCAGACCATGACGGACCCTCCAACTCCAAATTGATCCCGCTCCAGAGTACAGGCCTCGGTGTAATGCTCATTCCTTCGATGAAAAACACGAGTCCGACCATCACCCCTGGTGAGACAAAACCAGGACTCGTCAGTGAAGAGCACTTTTTGCCAGTCCTGTCTGGTCCAGCAAGGTGGGATTGTGCCCATAGGCGACGTTGTTGCCGGTGATGTCTGGTAAGGACCTGCCTTACAACAGGCCTATAAGCCCTCAGTCCAGCCTCTCTCAGCCTACTGCGAACAGTCTGAGCACTGGTGGAGTGATTGTGCATTCCTGGTGTAACTCGGGCAGCTGTTGTTGCCATCTAATACCTGTCCCGCAGGTGTGATATTCGGATGTACCGATCCTGTGCAGGTGTTGTTACACGTGGTCTGCCACTATGAGGATGATCAGCTGTCCTTCCTGTCTCCCTGTAGCGCTGTCATAGGCATCTCACAGTACGGACATTGCAATTTATTGCCCTGGCCACATCTGCGGTCCTCATGCCTCCATGAAGCATGCCTAAGGCACATTCACACAGATGAGCAGGGACCCTGGGCATCTTTCTTTTGGTGTTTTTCAGAGTCAGTAGAAAGGTTTCTTTAGTGTCCTAAGTTTTTATAACTGTGACATTAATTGCCTACCATCTGTAAGCTGTTAGTGTCTTAACGACCGTTCCACAGGTGCATGTTCATTAATTGTTTATGGTTCATTGAACAAGCATGGAAAACATTGTTTAAACCCTTTACAATAAAGATCTGTAAAGTTATTTGGATTTTTACAAAATTATCTTTAAAATATAGTGTCCAGAAAAAGGGATGTTTCTTTTTTTGCTGAGTATGTATGTATATATATATATATATATATATATATATATATATATATATATATATATATATATATATATATATATATATACACAGTTGAAGTCAGAAGTTTACATACACCTTAGCCAAATACATTTAAACTCAGTTTTTCACAATTCCTGACATTTAATCATAGAAAACATTCACTGTCTTAGGTCAGTTAGGATCACTACTTTATTTTAAGAATGTGAAATGTCAGAATAATAGTAGAGAGATAATGATTTATTTCAGCTTTTATTTCACATTCCCAATGGGTCAGAAGTTTACATACACTTTGTTAGTATTTGGTAGCATTGCCTTTCAATTGTTTAACTTGGGTCAAACATTTTGGGTAGCCTTCCACAAGCTTCTCACAATAATGGAATTTTGGCCCATTCCTCCAGACAGAACTGGTGTAACTAAGTCAGGTTTGTAGGCCTCCTTGCTCGAACACACTTTTTCAGTTCTGCCCACAAATGTTCTGTTAGATTGAGGTTAGGGCTTTGTGATGGCCACTCCAATACCTTGACTTTGTTGTCCTTAAGCCATTTTGCCACAACTTTGGAGGTATGCTTGGGGTCATTGTCCATTTGGAAGACCCATTTGCGACCAAGCTTCAACTTCCTGGCTGATGTCTTGAGATTTTGCTTCAATATATCCACACAATTTTCCTTCCTCATGATGCCATCTATTTTGTGAAATGCAACAGTCCCTGCTGCAGCAAAGCACCCCCACAACATGATGCTGCCACCCCCATGTTTCATGGTTGGGATGGTGTTCTTCGGCTTGCAAGCCTCACCCTTTTACCTCCAAACATAACAATGGTCATTATGGCCAAACAGTTACATTTTTGTTTCATTAGACCAGAGGACATTTCTCAAAAAAGTAAGATCTTTGTCCCCATGTGCACTTGCGAACTGTAGTCTGGCTTTTTTATGGTGGTTTTGGAGCAGTGGCTTCATCCTTGCTATGCAGCCTTTCAGGTTATGTTGATATAGTTCTCGTTTTACTGTGGATATAGATACTTGTCTACCTGTTTCCTCCAGCATCTTCACAAGGTCCTTTGCTGTTGTTCTGGGATTGATTTGCACTTTTCGCACCAAACTACGTTCATCTCTAGGAGACAGAATGCGTCTCCTTCCTGAGCAGTATGATGGCTGCGTGGTCCCATGGTGTATATACTTGTGTACTACTGTTTGTGTACAGATGAACATGGTACCTTCAGGCATTTGGAAACTGCTCCCAAGGATGAACCAGACTTGTGGAGGTCCACAATTTTTTCTGAGGTCTTGGCTGATTTCTTTTGATTTTCAATGATGTCAAGCAAAGAGGCACTGATTTTGAAGGTAGGCCTTAAAATCCATCCACAGGTACACCTCCAATTCAGCACACCTCCTATCAGAAGCTAATTGGCTAACTGTCTAAAGGCTTGTCATCATTTTCTGGAATCATCCAAGCTGCTTAAAGGCACAGTTAACTTGGTGTATGTAAACTTCTGACCTACTGGAATTGTGGTATAGTCAATTAAGTGAAACAATCAACAGTCTTTGGAAAACAATTTTTTTGAAAAATTACTTGTGTCATGCACAAAGTAGGTGTTCTAAACGACTTGCCAAAACTATAGTTTGCTAATATTAAATCTGTGGAGTGGTTAAAAAAATGAGCTTTAATTACTTCAACATAAGTGTATGTAAACTTCTGACTTCAACTGTATATATACACTCACTGAGCACTTTATTAGGAACACTATGGTCCTAATAAAGTGCCCAACGTGGTCTTCTGCTGGTGTAGCCCATCCACCTCAAGGTTCGACATGTTGTGCATTCTGAGATGCTTTTCTGCTTACTACAATTGTACAGAGCGGTTATCGGAGTTACCGTAGCCTTTCTGTCAGCTCAAACCAGTCTGGCCATTCTCCGTTGACCTCTCTCATCAACAAGGCGTTTCCATCCTCAGAATTGCCGCTCACTAGATGTTTTTTGTTTGGCATCATTCTGAGTATACTCAAGAGACTGTTGTGCGTGAAAATCCCAGGAGATCAGCAGTTACAGAAATATTCAAATCAGCCGTCTGGCACCAACAATCATACCATGGTCGAAATCACTGAGATCACATTTTGAGATCACTGGTTGTGCATTTGATGCTGTATGTTTTTTTTTAATGTTCTTTTTTTTTTTTTTTTTTGGTATTATTTATCTATTTATTATTTAAACAAACTCCTGGGGCCCACTTAAAATATAGAAAGGGTTTTTTTCGGGGCCCGGGTGTTTACAGTTATGTGAACATAGATTTTTTATTTCTTATGCCCTATTTACAGTTTTACATCAAATTTGATGCCAGCAGCAAGTCTGATGGACTGATATTGCAGTTATATAAAGATTAAAGATGTACTGACTAAATGAAAAAAAATTATCTGTCTAGATTCATTTTCAAATGAAGAATTCCATAAAGAACTTTTATTCTCTCTTCTGAGCTTTAATGCTTTCTACCAAAAATTTTAGTGAAGAGAAAGGACAAACTCATCCCAACACATGTAAATGTTGCATTGACACAGATTAAACAGTGAAAGTTTGTTGTTTTACACTTGCTTCTTCACTTTCTTTAAGTCAAACTGTGACCTTTTCCCCCGTCTGGAAAGCTAAATAAAAAAAGTAATTTCCCTCTAGACACTTCCCATTTTATAAGGCCACACACCTCAGACTGCTCTTAATTCGACACTACTTACAAGAAATAGATGACATGACAACAAATACCATTACGCATATTTCCATCAAATAGAAATAAGCTGCAAGCTCAAAGAGCCATTTAATCTTATCCATCTGCCTTGTGTGTAATGCTGTTTATCTGTGGAAACAAACAAGCGCGAGTTCGCAGAACTTCGTCTGGACGACAATGTGTGCTGAATAAAAGTGAAACAACACTTGGCCTCATGACGCAGGTGAAAGATCATTTTAAATACCATGATCTGAAGGCAGAAAGAGAAAGAAAGATAGAAATGACTCATTGCCCTTTGGTCTAATTGAACCTAGGAGAGGCTGTGGACTGACCTTCAAGGCCTAGTTTCACTCACACCCAACATTCAATGACAGTCACCATTTAAACAGCTTAGCGGGACAAAACTACACTTTATCCTTATCTGGGTGTGTAGGACTGTTTCAGTAGCTCAACTGGAAGAGCAACGCACAAACAACGCCAAGGTTATGGGTTTGAGTGCCAAGGAACGCACATACAGCGCATTTAAGCAATACATTTTTCATTAAGTCACTTTGGATAAAAGTTTCTGCCAAATACAAGCAATGTAAATGTAAAGCGGCCTTATATGTAGTCATGTCACTTTGGCCACACTGTCCTGAGACGAATTCCAAAAATGGAATAATTTACCTGTTCTTTAAGTTCAGTGAGTTGGCATGACAGGTTGGAGACGAGCTTCATGGTGGATTCAAGTTTTTCCTGTAGGTTTCTGATCTCATTCTGTTCACCCTCGGCATCGCTGCTAACCAACGACATGGCCCGCATCCGTGGAAACCAGTCCAAGTTGTGCTCCTGTTGGAATATTACATATTATTGTGTTAAGTAATGATAAATAATAACTTTCATTCTTTAAAGAATGTTATATATAACTTATCATTGGTTAAATGTATATTAACATAGTTATACAGTAAATGTTAAACTTACAGTAATCTATTTTGAAGTTACAGTGAATGTACAGTGGCCCACACAAAATATTGTAACACATAAGCCATAATTTATTAGATAACATAATAAACCAAGTGCCATTTATTTTGAAGAGAGTTAGCTCAAGCACACTTTTCAAGTGAAACTTTTCACAAAGCAAAGTCTGTTAGGTATTTTATTTTTGAAAATAATATACACTGATGAAGCAAATTATTATGACCACTCACAGGTGAAGCAAATAATGCTGATCATCTCCTAACAAGGCCACATGTCAAGGTCTGGGTAGATTAGATGGTAAGTGAACAATCAGTTCTAATAGTCAACGTGTTGAATACAGGAGAAATGGGCAGGAGTAAAGACCTGAGCGACTTTGACTAGGGCCAAATTGTTATGGCCAGATGACTGGGTCAGATGATCCTTGAAACGGCAAGGCTTGTGGGGTGCTCCCGGTCAGCAGTGGTGAGTACCTACCAACAGTGATCCGAGGAGGGACAAACCACAAACTAGGGTGTTGGGTGCCCAAGGCTCATCGATGCACAAGGGCAACGAAGGCTATCCTTTCTGGTCTGAACCGACAGAAGGTCTACTGTGGCACAAGTCACAAAAAGTTTTAATGATGTTTACGGAGGGATGTGTTACAACACACAGTGCATTGCACCCTGCTGCATATGGGGCTGCGTATCACACAGACCGGTCAGAGTGCCCATGATGACCCCTGTCCACTAATGAAAGTGCATACAATGGACACATGAGCATCAGAACTGGACCTTGGAGCAGTGTCCAATGAGTCCTGTTTTCTTTTACATCACGTATATGGCCGTGTACATATGCGCCGCTTACCTGGGGAAGTACTGTTACATCGTCTTCAACAGCGAAGAATTTGGGTGTTATTTTTGATACCAATATGTCATTTGAAAAACAAATTTCCAATGTTTGTAGAACAGCATTCTTCCATCTAAGAAATATTGCTAAGTTACAACACATGCTCTCTGTTGCCAAAAAACTAATTCATGCATGTAGCTTGGGGGGGCGTGGTCATGTGTCTATCTGCGGGAGAGGGAAAGCTGTAAAACAGGGAATTAAGTATTTGGGAATTTTATTCCCAGCAAATTTGTCTGATTTAGTTAATTTTGACCCCTTAATAAAAAGGTTTTCGAATGATGTGGACAGGTGGGCTTCATTACATTTATCGATGATTGGGAAGGTTAATGTTATTAAAATGTATTCCAAAATTCAACTACCTACTACAATCTCTCCCTGCAGATGTCCTCCTCTCTTATTTTAAGCAATTTGATAGTATAGCAAAGTCCTTCATTTGGAATGGAAAGCATCCCAGGTTACATTGCAACAAGTTACATAGGCAGATTGACAAAGATGGGTTAGGCCTACCCAAGATTTTGATTTATTATTATGCGTTTGGTCTAAGACATTTAGCTCATTGGTCACTTCCACCTGAGAGAGCCCTCTCTGGTTTGGAATTGAACAGAAAGTTATTGCCCCTATTTTACCATTACAAAGCCTTTCTATTAAACTAACTGGAAAAGTTAAGTCGCACCCCATTATCTCGCATCTGCACACGCTATGGACAAAAGTGTCCAGGGTGTTTAATTCAGACATTTATTTAAATGTTGCCTCAAGCATATGGCTAAACCCAAAGTTGCGTATTGGTGAGTCCCCTTTCTGTTGGTCGGAGTGGACTGAGAGGGGTGTTAATACACTCGGTGACCTATATGAGAGTGGTGGGTTGAGATCGTTTGAAAATTTGGTCCAACATTTCAGGATTCCTAGATCTCAGTTCTTCAGGTACTTACAGCTGCGCCACCTGCTTTGTACTATTTTTGGGAGTAGCATACACCCCTCTAAGATACTCTAGAAGTGGTGATTACTGCTTTTGGAAAAGGTCATGAGGCATCAGTGTATTACTCCCTGTTAATTCAGAGTCTGGGGGATGGAGCTTCAACTTCTCTCAAGAGATTATGGGAGAGAGATTTAAATTTGGTGTTGGAGGAGGGAGTGTGAGCTAAGATCCTAAAAAATGTCAAGTCTACATCTAGAGATTCGAGGATGCGTCTGGTGCAATTTAAGATTTTGAATCGATTATATTGGACCCCCTCTAGATTGTACAGACTTGGTCTTAAAGACACACCCACCTGCTGGCAATGCCAATAAGAAGACGGGGACACAACCCATGTTTTTTGGGGATGCATTAAAATACAGGAATTTTGGTTAAAGATTCAGGGATTTATGTGTTGGCATTTTGGGTGATGGGAAGTCATACATTTTGGGGATAGCCACTTGAGAGGTTGGGTCCTGGCCGGAGTTATGGTGGCCAGGTAAATAATTCTCAGGGGGTGGAAGACGGCTGGGGAACTCTCGTTTCGGGAGTGGTGCGGGGAGATGAGCGAGGTTGCGGCATTTGAGGAGGCAATCTTCAGAAGGTTAGGAAAGTGGGATTTGTTTAATAGGAAGTGGGGTGGATATTTGGATTTTTTGGAGGGTTCTCGGGGGAGGGGCAGTGGAGAGGGATTTTTTATTTTTTATTTTTAGTTTGATGTGTATGTGCACGCTTGCTTTTTGAAAGTATTTTTATTTTAGTTTGTTTCTAATTTTTTGCTATAACTGTAAGAAACCACTGTAATGCGTGTTTGTGTCGGGTGGGGGGGATGTTCGGGGGGAAGGGTTTAATTTATATATCTGATTCCGTATTTTATGTTGTGTCTATTGGTTTATGTATGGAATCAATAAAAATGTTAATAACAAAAGTTTATTGAGGGTAATGTGTGTGGATGGGTCCTGCAAAATAGTGTCATGGTGTGTGACGTGTGATGTTATGGCGGGGGCCGTTGACGCCTGCTCCGCGTCCTGATGATGCAGACGGGGGAATTCCCGTACTCAGGGGTTCCCTGATGAGTCCCTCAAGCATGCCTTCGAACAGGTGAAAGTAAATGATGGTCAACATCTCCAGCCTGTTGCGCTCACATACCCGTACTTCTATTAAAGAGCGGTTGTATCGAGTGACGCGGCACCAAAGAGAATACAACGCAGCTATTAGTACTAAAGAGCTGCCGGGAAACACTCTTCCAGGCGGCTCACTATAACCCAATGGCTGGTCACTATGGTCACGAAAAAAACATTTAACCATATAATGGCCCAGTTTTTTTTGCCCGGGCATTCACGCCGACATTGTGTACGCAAATTGTGTGCGGCATGCCGTGAATGCCAGTTGGTGAATCCACCAGCCACCCCAAAAGCACTATTGCACCCTCTGCCATTGATTGAGGTCCCCTTCGAGAGAATTGGCATGGACCTCGTTGGGCCATTAGAGCGGACTGCACGCGGCCATCGCTTTGTATTAGTTCTGGTGGACTATGCAACGTGATATCCGGAAGCAGTGCCTCTAAGCAGCACGTAGTGTTGTGGAGGCACTCTTCAGAATTATCTCCTGAGTGGCGATTCTAAAGGAAATCCTCACTGACCAAGGCACAACATTCATGTCACATACACTACAAGAACTGTACGAATTATTAGGCATTAAATTGATTCGCACCAGCATTTATCACTCGCAAACCGACGGGTTGGTCGAACAATTTAGTAAGACTTTGAAAAACATGATTCGTAAGTTCGTACACGAAGACGCTAAAAATTGAGATAAGTGGCACGAACCCCTGTTGTTTGCAGTATGAGAGGTCCCGCAAGCCTCAACAAGGTTTTCCCCATTTGAGCTACTGTATGGGAGTCGACCACGCGGCATGCTTGACGTCATAGGGGAAGCTTGGGAGGAAGGACCTTTGTATAGCAAAAACCAAATTCAATACGTTCTTGACCTTAGAGCAAAACTCCACACTTTGGGGTAGGTAACACAGGAGAATTTGCTCCAAGTGCAAGAACGTCAATGCCGACTGTACGACAGGGGCACTCGACTACGTGAATTAGCACAGGGAGATAAAGTGCTTGTATTGCTGCCCACCTCGTGCTCCAAATTACTTGCCAAGTGGCAAGGACTCTTTGAAGTCACATGACGAGTCGGAGATCTCGATTATGAGGTTAGGCGAACAGATAGGAGAGGGGCACGTCAAATCTACCACCTCGACCTACTCAAACCATGGAGGGAGGCGGTGCCTGTAGCCTTGGCGACGGTAGCCAATTCGTGATGCTTCCGTTCAGTTTGTTCCGAGACTCGGACACGTTTCAGCGCCTTATGGATAAGATCCTCAGACCGCACACGGCATATGCCGCTGCATATCTGGACGATATTATAATTTATAGTAATAACTGGCGGCGGCATATGCAATGTCTGAGGGTTGTCCTGAGAGCGCTGCAGCAGGCGGGACTCACGGCCAACCCGAAGAAGTGCGCAATTGAGCGAGTGAAAGTTAGGTATCTGGGGTTCCACTTGGGTCACGGGCAGGTGCGTCCAATAAAACCACAGCGATCGCAGTTTGCCCGACGCCCAAGACCAAAAAGGAGTTAAGGCAGTTTTTTGGGCTGGCTGGGTACTACCGGAGATTTGTGCCTAGTTATTCTGACATAACCAGCTCACTGACTGACCTTACTAAAAAGGGGGCTCCTGATCCGGTCCAGTGGACAGAGTCGTGCCAACAGGCTTTCCTTAACCCTCTGGGGTCGACGGACGCGCCAGTGATCCTGCTGGATTTTTTCCTCATAACAGCGGAAACTTAAAATACTCTGTCAATTTTGGGCAAGACAACATTAGAGACTATAAAGGGTCTAAACAAAACCTTGTGCTTTTGTAAAATAAAGAAAATAAACAGGATGCGCTTTCAGCCGTCTGTCTCCGCGAGCATCTTTCTGAAACATGTCACAAGAATGAACTGAAACTCCACGAATTCTTATCAGACAAACATGAAACATATGTCTAAAGAAAGCTTAAAATGTCTACTTTTAAATAAAACAATTCATATTTAAAACAAATATTCTCCTGCAATGTAATCTGTATGAAACAAAGCGATGTACAGTTTCTCCTGGCTCAGCTAATTATCGCTAATGTGATCCCACCCACCAGCAGAGCGCGCTATTCATACGGTAATGTGCTACGGCGATCAGTTCCGTACAGTACCTTAAATAACATCGTTCATTCACTTTTCTGTGCATTTGGAAGATGGCATGCTACACAGGTGAGGAAGCTCTACAGATGGTCCTGGATAGTGACGAAGAGTTCACATTTTTACGATGAACGTTTGAAGAGCGACTTGATCCAGCCGAGGATACAATTTCGGATGAGTAAGTCTTTACTTACATTAGTTGACATGCTATTTTATCTAAACATACATATTTTACTAGTTGGAGTATTTCCAGATTTGCCAGCCAGGATTCAGAGTATTGAAATTTGAAATATGTCCTAATAGGCAAGTTTTAGTTATATTTAAATGTTATTTCAGCTAAAGCAGGTATTTAAATAGTATGCTGTATGATATAAATATGATATGTAATATGATATAAAAATAATATGAATGTTTAGATTATATTTTAACTAGTGTTTATGCTGCCTCATTATCATCAACGAAGCTTGTGCTTGCAAATACATGATCGGATGTAAATGTGTAAAAAAATGTGCTGGAAATATGCCCATATTAGAAAATCAGCATATTAGAATGATTTCTGCTTTGATCACAGGAATAAATAGCATTTTACAATATATTCAAATAGAAAACAATTATTTTAAATTGTAAAAATATTTCACAATATCACTGTTTTTGCTGTATTTTGGATGAAATAAATGCAGCCTTGGTGAGCAGAAGAGACTTCTTTTAAAAACATTAAACTTAAACTTTTAAATGGTAGTGTAGGTCTAAAGTTTTTAAGTAAAGTCTTTATGTAAAGAAAATGTATAGTCAGATTACTTCTTTAACTTAAACTTGATTTTGTGAATAAGCTACAAACAATACATTCAATCAGTCTCCTCACATTCATTCTCTCTCAGGGGAGGGGTCTTTTTCTCCTCAGGTGTGAATCACATCAATATTCATGATCATCCACGCCTCCTCGCATAAGGCCTTTCTAACACTAAAAGTGTCTTACAAAAGTTAAATGACTATATTGTTTTGTATGAATGAGTGATCAGGATGGTTGTCACATCATTTTGTAGCAAAAAATCTAGGCTACAAGATCCAGTTCTCAAAAGTCTTGTGAACAAATGTTTAGTATGTGTTATATGGCCTTATTTCAGTGACTTAACATTTTAGTTTTTTCAAAATCCATGCATAAACTTTATTTTCTCAAAAATACAAACATGTACATACATGTTGTTCACATATTATTGTAGCCCAGTTTGTGCTGAATACAGTGTTATCAGAATTTAGCCATTAATATGTTTTTAAGCAACTGAAAAAAAGCACAAATGTCAAGGCATGTCAAAACTTCTCCAGGGCCCAAAACATCCTTCAGACCCCAGAGGGTTAAGGTAAAATCCACACTTTGTGGGGACCCGCTGTTACATGCACCTGACTTCTCTCTCCCCTTTATTCTGCAGACGGATGCATCTGACAGGGAGCTGGGGGTGGTGCTCTCGCAGGAGGTGGGAGGGGAGGAAAGTCCGGTACTGTTTATTAGTCGCAAGCTCTCCTTCAGGGAGACAAAGTACAGTACCATCGAGGAGGAGTGTCTTGCGATTAAGTGGGCTGTTCTTACCCTCTGCTACTACCTGCTTGGGCGGGCCTTCACCCTCTGTTCCGATCACGCTCCTCTGCAGCGGCTCCACCGCATGAAGGATACTAACACGCGGATCACCCGTTGGTATCTGGCTCGTCAGCCCTATAAGTTCGAGGTGATCCACAGACTGGGGGCACAGATGGTTGTGGCTGACTTTCTCTCCAGAAATGGGGGGGGGGTTTAGGCAGGCCGGATGTGCCCCGGCCTGAGTTGGCGGTAGGGGTATGTGGCATGGGGGGTGTGTGTTCATGTGTCCGTCTGCGGGAAAGGGAAAGCGGTAAGGCTCGTCACCTGGGCTGTAATTACTCTAACACGTCTCTCATTATAGTGATGGCGGAGGGAGACCAGATAAGGCTCGCCAGAGCGGCAGAGAGAGAGAGAGAGAGAGAGAGGCCCAGAGCAACAGACCTTTCGAAGAGAAAGCTATTTTGAGTTGGCCACCAAGAGCCGTTTTTGCTTTATGTTTGTGTGTGTGTGAAGATAAATTAGAGAATAAACACTCAACTGTTCGCTGTCTCCTGACTCCTCCATTGCCCACGAACCCATCCTTATCACAATGCGTTCATGACCTCAAGACTAGATTATTGTAATGCATTACTAGGAGAATGTTCAGCAAGTTCAGTAAATAAACTTCAATTGGTTCAAAATGCAGCAGCCAGAGTGCTGACTAGGACCAAGAAATATGATCATATTAGTCCCATTTTATCGTCGTTACAATGGCTACCTGTTAAATTTCGCATTCATTTTAAAATTCTATTAACCACATACAAAGCTTTGAATGGTCTAGCTCCACAGTACTTAAGTGACTTTCTACCACGCAATATTCCATCACGTTCATTACGATTGCAAAACTCTGGCCTGTTAATAGTTCCTAGAATATCAAAATCCACAAAAGGAGGTAGATCCTTTTCTTATTTGATTCCTAAACTATGGAATAGTCTCCCTAACACTGTTCGGGATGCAGACACACTCACTGAGTTTAAGTCTAGATTAAAGACTCATCTATTTAGCCAGGCATACACCTAATTTATCCTTCAACTCACAATTAGGCTGCTTTAGTCAGGTCGGCCGGAACTAGGTCTGACATTGATCATGATCTTTAACTCTGAAAAAAATTGAACGGCATCAATGCTAATATTATTCTATTTGTTTACGTCTCAACCTTGGGACTCCTATCCCGAGGTCACCAGAACCGTCCGGATCCAGCTCCATTTCTGCTTGGTATCGGACCCCTTGCTATGTCTCTCTGAGTGATGACAACAAAACGCAGCCGGTGCTAGCCAGATATCACTTCAGTCTATTACGATGGACCTCAGAGGATGAACTGATGCCAACTCCAACCATAAGACATGGGATACTTCATATGTCATTGCATGAACCTTGGATTTAGGATAGACCTCACTGAAATTACCATCCGGTTGAACTGCAAAGCACCTCACTGATCTCGGCCTGCATCACCTTGGTCTAATGATGGACAACACTCTTATAATGGAATACATAGACTATCAATAAATTGCCAACAAAAGCCTTCATCAGCCAACTAACAAAGGATAATGCATCTATGTAAACTTCTGCAGTTAATCCAGGATGGACTTCAAAGACATTAGACATTAATCTTATAGTTCATACAAAATCTGTTTAAACACTGGCCCTTAACACTTAGTTTAATAATTTTAACCCATGACTTGCACTGCACATAAATAACTTATACTGGCATTATATTCATGTTGTTTAGCCAGAGGGGAACTGGCCTCCACAGTGAGTAACACAGTAACCAACATCTTATGGAGTTTTGTGTTCCTTGCCACAGTCACCTCTGGCTTGCTCACTGGGTTTCTAAATACAATTATAATTTAATTACTTACTGTATTTAATCAAACTACACAATGATGACTCTAAGACTTTATAGATATTACGGTTTCATTTTCTGTTAATGCATGATTTTCTGTAAAGCTTCTTTGAAATGACGTGTGTTGTGAAAGGTGCTATACAAATAAAAATGACTTGACTTAATGGCACCAGGATGCACTGTGGGAAGATGACAAGCCAGTGGAGGGAGTGTGATGCTCTGGGCAATATTCTGCTGGGAAACCCTGGGTCCGGCCATTCATGTGGATGTCAATTTGACACGTGCCATCTACCTAAACATCGTTGCAGACCAGGTACACCCCTTCATGGCATGGTATTCCCTGATGGCAGTGGCCTATTTCAGCAGGATAATGCGCCCTGCCACACTGCACACATTGTTCGGGAATAGTTTGAGGAACATGATGAAGAGTTCAAGGTGTTGCCCTGGCCTCCAAATTCCCCAGATCTCAATCTGATTGAGCATCTGTATGATGTGCTGGACCAACAAGTCCTATCCACGGCAGCTCAACCTCACAACTTACAGAACTTGAAGGATCTGCTGCTAATGTCTTGGTGCCAGATACCACAGGACACTTTCAGGGGACTTGTAGAGTCCACACCTTGGTGAGTCTGCGCTGTTTTGGCGGCACCCAGAGGACCAACAGCATATTAGGCTGGTGGTCATAGTGTTTTGGCTCATCGGTGTATATACTTTTCAGTTACAATATTTTTTACAAACTTACAAAAAATTAGAAATATTAGTTGAACATGTCCAAAGGTAATGTGATAAACTGTGTAAACCTGAAGGAAACTGATGTCACACATCCACTAAAAATGCCTTTGACACCAGTTAAATGTCATTGCAAAAATTACAAGTTCAGAAAAGTTCACTTAGTTCTAAGAAAGCATCATTTGTTTGTAGATGCCACTTGGTTTGATATTTTAACATCTAAAGCAATGACATGCATGCATTTTTAAGTCCAAATACTTTTTGGGTCACTGCCCACCTGCGTGATATTGTGTAGGTCCCCTTTATGCCACCAAAACAGCACCAACCCACATCTCAAATAGCATTCTGAGATGCTATTCTTCTCACCACAATTGTACAGAGCGGTTATCTGAGTTACCATAGACTTTGTCAGTTCGAACCAGTCTGGCCATTCTCTGCTGAGCTCTCTCATCAAAAAGGCGTTTCCATCCACAGAGCTACCGCTCACTGGATGTTTTTTGTTTTTGGCACCATTCAGAGTAAATTTTAGAGACAGTTGTGCATGAAAATCACAGGAGATCAGCAGTTACAGAAATACTCAAACCAGCACATCTGGCAACAACAATCATCCATGCGCTTATCTAATCAGCCAATCGTGTGGCAGCAGTGCATAAAACCATACAGATACGGGTCAAGAGCTTCAGTTAATGTTCACATCAACCATCAGAATGGGGAAAAAATTTGATCTTAATGATTTGGACCGTGGCATAATTGATGGACTGGTTTGAGTATCAGTAACTGCTGATCTCCTGGGATTTTCACACAAAACACTCTCTAGAATTTACTCCAAATGGTGCCAGAAACAAAAAACATCCAGTGAGTGGCAGTTCTGTTGACTGAAATGCCTTGTTGATGAGGGAGGTCAGCAGAGAATGGCCAGACTGGTTCGAACTGACAAAGTCTATGGTAACTCAGATAACTGCTCTGTACGACTGTGATGAGAACAATAGCATTTCAGAATGCTATTCTGAGATGTGAGTTGGCGCAGTTTTGGCGGCACAATATTACGCAGGTGTTTTTAATGTTGTGGCTGATTGGTGTATACTATAGACCTGTTAAGTATTAACAGTTAACAACTTATTAATGAATATAATTATATAATGCCTTTTGTTCACTGAAGGACTTCACAAACTTCCTTTGCCAAAAAATGAACTGCAAACAGTTGCTGTTTTCCATTCACTCTGCACAAACCCGTTCTGTCAGTTCACATAATCTGTTCTTGAAATCAAAGATTTAATTAATGGTGCAGTTGACTTGCTTAACCATTTCTTGTCGTCTACTGCATTTCATTCTGTTTACAACTAAGTTTGCACTTTAATCAGGCAAAATTCCCAATGTGTAATATGACTGCAGTAAAGGAAACGCAGTAACAACGTCACATAAGAATTAGGAGAGACTCACCCACAGATAAAGAGCTTCAAAACATTAAGCACTATGTTTCTCCCTAGCTGGCCTGCAATTAATTAACAAGGGGGAATCTACCATGCCGTCTTAATGAGATATTTTAGATTACGGGCACTAATTTGATCAAGTAAATCACTGAAAACTGTGTGTGATCAAGAGATGAATGCAGGTGTGGAAGACTGTATGAAATTATGTTTATTTTCAGGGTAGAATATCCCCTTCACATACCCCCATCTATTTAGGAACTTCATAGAAGGTATGAAAAGAATGGCTCACATGAAGACATTTTTGTTTCTTCCCCATGGGCTAAAATACCATTCCCACAAAAGGTAAAAATAAATAAATAAATAAATAAATAAATAAAGTATATAATTTAACTGACCAAATCTAGTGACCAGAATAACAGACTAGGGGTGACCAGAATACCATAGACTAGGGGTGGGCAGTAAACAACCACCCAGAACACTCTAGCAAACACACAGAAAAACCCTGGCCACCACCCATGACACTGTAGCATTATGGTGGCGAGTTTGGCACAGGTAAATGCCACTCACATTTCTTTCAGAAAAGATAAAAATCTAGTTTTAGATTGTATTTTTTCAATTAATTTAATAGGACTGAATGATGAACAGGCTTTAAATAGTGCAAAAGCTCTTAACAAAAAGGCCATATACTTCTTGTAACAATATCTCAGGATGGTTTATAGATTAACCAGCGATCAGAGGCAGCAGCAGTAGTCTGAGTGCCGACCAAGCCAAAAACGATTGCAGAATGTCTGACTTCGAGCATGTAGAAGAGGTCAGACACAGTTCCAAATAAGGATGAGAGGGAGATTCTAATAGGAGGAAAAAGTTATAGTCACTTTAAAGAATGCTGGGAGAGCGGCCAAAGGACACTCCATCGCATTCTTCCGCCATGCACTTTCTACCCTCTCTAAAACTGGCCTAATAAACACACCTTAGTTAGAAACTTCTGTATATTTGTGAGGACCTCTCACAAAAACAATGCTTTTCATACTATGATAATGATATTTACTAACCCCTAACCCTCAAAGAATCAAGCTGACATTATTAGATATGAAGCAAAAAGAAGTAGATGCCACTTCCAAATGGCCTCACTAGTCGTTTTTCAACATGCTTCAATATATTTGTGAGGACATTTTCAGAAATTTGACCTTCTAAAATACAACCACAACTGTACAGATAACCATATGCACACAACTGTTTTTTAAAATGAACTTGCCATGAAAACACACAAGCCCAGACTAGGGCAGTTCATGAATGTAATAAAACACATACTTGAAGTCAAACAGTTTCTTATCTTTATCAAATTCTGTGAGGAAGCCAATAGGCTTTGCTACATTACCCCAGCAGTTAACATGACATCACCACAGAGATATGCTAGTGCAATTTGAAATGCATGCAATTTTTATGACCTCACATTACTTGAAACACTCCATGATATACTTGAAATTTATTTTTGTCACACCTCAAGATTATATATACGATTAACTGGTAATAAGCCAAAAAGAGATTAAACAATGGTGAAAATGTAATGACGAAGTGTTTGATTTCAGTGCCACTAGTGACACCAGACAGAATTGCAAAAAATAATGACGGTTTCCAAATAAGTTTTCTAACCACTCCCCCCATCTGCCATTGGTCGGCAAACTGATAGTCCTGGCCCAAACTCGCACCATTGGCTGATTCAGAAGTTGATATGTAGGGCCACTCAAACAAACAGCAGTGTTTTGAAAGTGTCATAGTGTTTACATTTTTTCAAATATCAGTCTATGAATGGTTTATTTGCAGATTTATCTTCATGTTAAAGGAATATTCCAGGCTCAATACATGTTAAGCTCAATCGGCATAATGCCATAATTTGTGGTGTCGAATGCTGCATAAATTAATTTCAACTTGCCCCACCTTTTCTTTAAAAAAAGAGCAAAAAATCTGGGTTACAGTGAGGCACTTACAACAGAAATTAAAGTGGCCAATCCGTAAACATTAAAATAGTCACTGTTTTTAAAGAATATCAATTATATCCAATTTTACAACTTCGTTGCCACGATGATTTAAAGCTGTACACCCTAACGCCCTAAAACAGCCGTAAAAACTAATATTTAAACAACTTTACAGCACAAATAATATATGAGTTTTAACAGAAGAATGAATGTGCTTTAATTAAAGTGCTTTTATAAAATTATAAGCTTTACATTCATTGCTACCTTTAAATCCTCCAATAATTGGCCCCATTCACTTTGTTTGTAAGTGCCTTACTGTAAACTCTATTTTTGCTTTTTTAAAGAAAAGGAGGGATGAGTAGAAATAATTTTTTGTGGTAATCAACATTATGCAACAAATGATGTATTGAACTTGTACTGATTTTAATTTTCCTTTAAGGTTAAGTGTTTTTTACACCACCAATTTCAACAAAAGGGATTGCAAACATAACTGTTTTCAAACAAATTTCCCAACCTCTCCCCCAATCTGCCATTGGTCGACAAACAGATAGTCCTGCCCTTAACTCGCACCATTGGTTGAGCCACTGTTGCTGAGTCGGGTTGGCCAGGATGCTCAAACAAACAGTATGTTTTTGAAAGCGCCACAGAGCCACTCTCTTTACATTTTTCAGGAAAATCAACCTACAAATGGCTTACTTGTAGTATTTCCTTTTAGTATAAACATTTTTAAAATCAAAAGAATTACACACTTCACTTTTATGCTTGGGATCCCAACTAAAAAAAAATGTTGGTTCCCAGAACGTTCTGAGAACGTTTGGTTATGGTTTCCAGAACAGAGCTTTAAGGTATGTTTTTGGTTTTCCAGGAAAGTTTTCTTCACTGAAATAGAACATTTGTTTTAGGTTGTACAGGATGGTTCCCCTAACGTTCCCCTAGGGAACCCTTAACCTCTTAATTTCCAGAACCTTTCTGCAACCATGCTGCAACCTCAATAAACAGACAAGCCATTGATAGATTATGTATTACAATAAATTATAATTATTATATAATTATTAAAATCAGCCACAAAATATTTAGGAAGACTAACACTCCATCTACACTGGACATGAGTAGTGCGTTGTGTCAAAAGCAATAGAACCCGTTATAATCAATGATGCTGTTTACACTGGAAGTGTCTGTTGTGGCGTGTGCCACTACTGCCAACAACACAAATAAACTGTTTTGAACGTTTGTGTTGACGTGTCCAATGTTGACAGCCTCAAGCCGATGTGTAGCGTCACCGGACATGCCTGGTGTAGACAGGGTGTAATATATCCTTTCTGCATCCCTGCTGTACCGGCAATACCACACTGAAAACTGAACCTTTCCCCCCTAAACACTGTCCCTTAGCACCACAGACATTAATATGCAGATATTTAAGTAAACTATTTCAAATGACTTCAACACAATTGAGGGTTTTTAAATAAGAAATGTATTGACAGACATTAAATTAATCATTCAATTAACCTTTACTAGTTTAACATTAGATTAATTTCTTACCACTTTGTACATTTCAACAGACACATCTCTGTTTCTTTTCATTTGTAGTCAATAAACAAAATATTATTGGTTAAAATTACACATCATGGTCTTTTCGATTAGGAGTCAAATCTTTATCAAATCAATTAGTGTTATATTTAATCTTTAAATTATATATTTATTGAGGAAAGTGATAAAAGAATGACTGTTAATGTTTAAATTAAATATGTGGTTCATATGTGCGAGGAACGGCAGCCGGTGGAGTTCTGGTGCCCCCCCTAGGGTAAGATGGTGCCCCCGTAGGTAGTAGGTGCACTACGCAGATTGCGTAATGTGCATATAGGGAGTGGCATTACCGGTCAGTAATACTACACCGAAGATGAATACCACCAAAAATGTATTCAGATGGTCCCTTGCCACATCCTTCACAGTTTAGCAATAAATGCTTTTTGAGTTAATAATAAAACGTGCATATCCTTTTTTATATGCCGAGAACTTTTCTGACCCATGACTTATAAAAATAGAACTTTTATTTCTTTGATTATTTATCTTATGTATACATCTGTGTTCGTTTATATGTATTTTACATCTTTTTCTATTTACTTTATTTTATTTATTTATTTTCCTTCACCTGTACTTCTTGTCTTTATGTCTCAGTGATAGTATTCATAAATTGTTGGATCTGTGTAATTTTGTACATCTTATTGAACATTTATATTGAACCTTCTGTTTTTTTAATTAAAATTTTTTAGCACAATGTGAGGACTTTTCAGACGGTCCCTCACCACACCCTCCACAGTATTAACACGTTTCAGCACAATGTGTGGAATTTTCAGATGACCCCTTACCCACCATATGAAAAATGTCTAATTTTATCAGGTGTTAAATTAATGATCCGGAACGATTTAGCCCATGACGCCATCTGACCAGCTTACGGGACAAATCACGTCCAGTATTGATACAGGACACATCATTTCATATTTAAATATGGGATGATCCCGTATTTTACAAGACTGGTGGCAACCTTACAGGTCTAATACATTCTCATGAGTAAAGTGTGGATGCGTAAAATTGTGGGTTTATCGGGAGAAATTGTAAATCGGGAATACAGTGGGAGTAGGGGTGAAAAAATGGGAGAAATCTGGTAAGTGTTGGCAAGTATGCCATATACTGTGATCTTTTTCTACATTTAATTAAATTAAATTCTGTACTGCACTAATGTCAGTCACTGATGTCCAACTCTCTGCAATCTTCATGAAAAATAATCAAATATATGATCTATTCTGTATAAATTCTTATTGGGTTTTTCCCCACAAAATCCTCCCAGGAGTGTTCTGGAAAGGTTGGTTTTTGGTTATACAAAAACCTCCCTGCAACGTTCTGGGAATATTAGTTTATGTTTTTAAAAAATATAACCTAAAAGGAAAATTCCTAAAATGTTAGGAATTGATTCCCAATAAAATAACCAAAACGGAACCATATGCTAATGTTAGGGGACCTTTCTGTGTTTGCTGGAATAGTATAAAGTATTTTAACAGAAAAAAATAACACAAATTACCTTAAAAAGGAAATGATGACCGGTCACATCATCTAAAAATATACACTTTCCCTTATACATTCATATAAACTTTAACCTAAATATAAATGTTTTTTTGTATGCTATTTTGTCAGCTACCCACTCTCGTGTGTGTGTGTGGTTGTGACAAAGAAAGAGAGACAGAGGTCGTTACGGCTGCAGGTGCATAGAAGTCCCCTATTCTGTCAAATCTCAGACACAGCAGGGACAGTGCGCACACACATACTTCAGACAGACAGTAACACTCATGCGCAGGGGAAAATCACAGGTAACGCTCTCACTCATTCTGAGAAGAAAGAGGAGTGCGTGTGCGCTCACTTCCTGCTGCCACAGATGTTGAGGTTTGTGTTTACCACCGCCCACAAACAGTGTTGTCTGCGCATACAGCCCAGCTGTCAGCTGGTTTCGTCATCATCATCATCATCATAGAGGCACATGTTGCTATCTCTAATCAAACCTGTTTCATCCTGACTTGCAGCAAACACTAGACACACACAGGGTCTGGACTACTTTTGAAATCTCTCAATTGATAAAGCCAACGTCACCCACGCTCATAAGACAACCATTCTTCCTGCCAACCCACTTGGGCATATTGCGTAGACGAATGCCCTACAGATCATGTCAAAGGCAGCTCCAATTTTAGTTTGCACACTACTAAAAATGACTTATCTGTTTTTACTTCTTATTTTTGAGGTTGTGCTTAAGGAGACAAAATACTCAAGATTTAAAAAAAATTGATTGTATAGGAAAAAAAAATATATAACATTGATAATGCAAAAAGAGAGAAAAGGTTATCTACAAATAAAACAGACAGATGTTGTATCCGTTTTTGCTGAATAATTACAACTAAATACGATGGTAAAAACATGCAGAACTTTAAGCAGTTTTAGTGTATTTTTCTACATTTTTCTTGACGGCATTTCTTCAAATAATCAAAAAACAAAAACCATTCGGCCTCCAACACCAGACCTAAAGGATTAGTGAATTTTTTGCGATTTTATTAAAACTATTTTTCTTGACGGCATTTCCGCAAATAACTGGTAAGTTTAAGAAGAAAGACCTTCATAATAGTCTCTGCCAACAATGAGAGCATAAAGAACTTTAAGTAAACTTTTAACAAACTTTAAAGCTATTATTTATTGTCTGTATCTCTAAATAACACAAAAATAAGAAAAAAAAAAAAAAGAGAGATAAAACCCCCAGTTTCTGACACTGGATATAAATCAAGAGGACTTTAGCAAACTTTAAGCAAACCTTTAAACTATTTTTATTGACTGTATTTTTGCAAATAACCTAAAAATTAAAAAAAGAAATAAAAAGCACCGGCTCTGACATCAAACCTAAATCGAGAGGATACAGTGTCTCCATCGCGGCCTACACTGAAATATTCACTTCCTCTGGTCGCACTTCAACAGAAACGAGAACTATAACCATATTCTTTTTATTTTTTTTTTTAAGAAAAAAAAATCCCTCAAAACATAAATGTAGCAATTAACTACTGCACTCATCCGCTTTAACAGGGGCCAGCATGGAAAAAGTGAGCTAATGAAAGGTTAACTCATACTTCCTTTTGCATTTTGTAGTTTGAAAGTAAACTACAAAAAGATTTTGTATGCTTTTTATTGTGGCTTGGTACAGTATATTTGGGTGTGTTTGTGCACATTCATGCGTCCAAATCAGCCCCTTTTTAAAACCTCTATTTCCTAAGCTTTGTTTACACTTACACAGCAGTGCCAGTAAGTGTTTGAGCATCTAGCCACATCAATTTCAACTGTATCTGCTGCTTCAATGGAAATGAAGGAAGTGCGAATTTCATTACTAATACCACAAGAGCCCACACACACAGACATACTTAGGCAGGATGCTTTGTGGTTTGAGAACCAGCAACATAGTCAGGTCCAATACAGGGCTTCGAGTCTTCGTGCACTGCATCAAAGGAAGACAATTGCAAATGTCGTCATCACAAAGCTGTGATATGCAGGGGGGGGGGAAGATGAGAGGAAAAAAGCAGTCTGGCATCTTTAGCGGGCTGTTTAGGGGTTCTACCTACTGTCAGAACACTTCATCTAACCTCAGTTATCTAAATGAAAGGTATACGATCAGACAGAACAGTCTTCAATTCTGGTGTTAATATAATTGTACTAAAGATGTAGGTGTATTGTAAATGATTTGTGCACAGTAATACAAGAAAACACACTTTTGTAATGTGGTATGATGCAAAGTTATACCATATGTGACCTGCTTCATCATTTTGAGTGTATTTGACCCAGACACTCATTTTGAGTTTTACGTGTTTAAGTAAAAAGGAAAGTCTCAGCTTTCTAACAATATACTTATAATGTTTCTAAATGGTTTCTAAAATGAACAATGGTTCTCCAAACAACTGCAGAGATGTAATCATTTAAATGTTGGCTTATTTATACAGCTACCATATCACCCTGTAGCTCAAGACCAGATGCCCACTGAAGCCAAGCAGGGTTGAGCCTGGTCAGAACCTGGATGGGAGACCTCCTGGGGAAAACTAAGGTTGCTGCTGGAAGAGGTATTAGGGAGGCCAGCAGGGGGTACACACCCTGTGGTCTGTGTGGGTCCTAATGCCCCAGTATAGTGATGGGGACACTATACTGTAAAAAGGCACCGTCCTTCGGATGAGACATTAAACCGAGGTCCTGACTCTCTAGTGGTCATTAAAAATCCTAGAGCACTTCTCGTCAAGTGTAGGGGTATAACCCCGGTGTCTAAATTCCCACCATTGGCCCTTCTCAATCATGGCCTCCTAATAATCCCCATCCATTAATTGGCTCTATAACTCTACTCTCTCCTCTCCACCAATAGCTGGTGTGTGGTGAGTGTACTGGCACACTATGGCTGCCGTCACATCATCCAGGTGGATGCTGCACACTGGTGGCGGTTGAGGAGAGTCCCCTGTTCATTGTGTAAAGTGCTTTGAGTGTAGTGTCAGAAAAGCGCTATATAAATGTAACGTTCATTCATTCATTCATTTATTAATTTACATGCTTTCCTTTTAAGGTTAGTGCTTAAAATACAAATTTGTTTCTGGGACAAAGTGACTCAAAATAATGGAGCAAGTCACATATGTTGTAAACACTGAGATGCAATGTCATTTGACAGACTCAATTTTGTTAGTGTTGGAGGTGGTTAGCACACATGCACACATTGAAATGTATTGCTTGTGTGGGCGATATCGAGTCTGGCTCGCAACATTTTAATTCTGTTCCGCCCTTTCTGCCTATCATTTCTAGTCCTGTCTCTACTGTACCTTTCAATATAGTGACAAAAAAGAAGCAAGTCATTCGCGGTTAAAACAAAATGGATGAGTAAATGATGACAGAATTTTCATTTTTGGTTAAGCAATCCCTTTAACAAATTTATTTTACCTTCTTATAGGACATAAAGAGGTTTGTGAGACTCAAAGTTACTGATGCATCACAAATTGTTTTACCCTTATTGTCAGGCCAAAGGGCTTATATTTTTTTGGGAGACCTTCAGGGGCGGCTTATCCAGTGTCAGGTGATTCCTCGCAAGACCATGTGGTGCCCCTTGAAAAGCACCACTGAGGTCAGGAACTGGGCCAAAAGACACCCGGATCAGAAACTATGTCAGAAACCCACCGCCATGCCATCTGCGTCAAGAACACAACCACTTACACAGAAGGGGCTTTCCAGAGCAGTTTTCTTGCAATTGCTCAAAAGTCACATAGAAAGCTATTAATGTCTATAACCACTTCATTAAGTAAAGCGTTTCAAGAACAGATGACCCATACAAGGGCAATAAAGATAAAACAGGATGTTTAAATCAAGAATGTAAGCACCCACATTTTGGAAGGCATAATTTTTGTTTAATAACCCTGTTGCACACTGTTGTTTAATGTGTTTTCCAGGGAAAGTGTCTACAGTGCTTTGACAGGGATGAGATTATTTTTTAAAGAAAAGCATGCATACAAATTCATACACGAACCGCTATCATGAGGGAAACTCCTGTTTCCCTGGTCATCAGACTGAGTTAAGGTATGTGTGTGTGTGTGTGTGTGTACTTGTGTTGTAACAGCTTTTCTGAAGGGTTAACACATTCGGAGCCATTTTCCAAACATCTTAAGACTCTAAAGTCTGAAGGCAAACAGAAGTTTCAACAATCTAGTGGGGCCGAAGGTCACAAAGTTGAAATTGCATAATGAAAGCGGAGGTTTTTGGGTCACTGGAGAGATTTACGGTGAGGAATTTGGTGGAAAATTCCATAAGGACTTGCTCCACTTTCTCAAAGGTAAAGCTTGAAGTGAGCCACATTCCTTAAAGCAAACTTAACCTCCGGGGTCAAGTCGGTTTATTTCTGCGGTACTGCTCTTAGGACTTGGTGAGATCTTAAGATCTTAGAAAAAAAAAAATTCAGATCCAGCGTATGGTTACTACTTTCTGTGACCATCTGCTTCCTGTTTAGATTTCAGGATCTTGGCACAGTTTCGTATTCCTCGAAAATACATGATTCTTTGGAAGTTTGATATAAAACAGACTCTATTGAACACAGAGGGGGAAAAACCCCTACACACACCATGTTGATGTGACATTTGATCATAAATATTTGGTTCCCTTTCTATGTGCAGAAGCAAACAGTCAGTGTCTACATTATTAGCGCTTTATCGTCTTCAAAAAAATCTTCTGCAGTAAATAAACAAAGCCACTGATCCAAGAAAACAGCATGCCATTGGCCGATTTCCTCATGTGACTTTGGCCCCAAGGGCTTACTTTACCTTTGGTGACCTTAGTTTCACACAAAACATTTGCTGTCAAAGTCTTCTGAAAAAGACACTTTATATCTGCACTTAAAATAAGTAATGAGAAACCATGAAGGCTTTAGTTTTTAGTATTTTAGTAATTCAAAGTATGTGATTGTTGTTCTTGTTTTTCAATAAAATGTTTCATATGAATTTTCATTAAGTTTCATATTAAAACACAGATTATCCGTGCAAAATTTAGTTTAAATTTAAACAAACTGCTGTTGTGGCTGGATACACGATTGTATGGCATAGTCGGTAAACCGTGGTGTAGTCAGCAAACCGTGGTGTAGTCGGCAAAGGTTAAATTTAAATTTTTTGAGGTATCAACACAGATAAAGTTTAATTCATCAAGAATATGTTAAATTAAATTTGAAGAATTTAAGTCACACAGTATTTTTACATGCACAGTTATAGTCGAGCTACAGCGTGTTTTTGAGTAAAGCTACAGTCTTCATCTGCCTGTCCAAATATACATAATACAATGCGCAATCAAATAATTGAAGGAAGGATGTATTACAGTGCTGGTAATACACGTTGCATATCACCTCTGTCTTTCGAAGCATGCACACAACGCTGAGGCCAGTTGGGGTTTAATTAAGATGTATACAAGCTTATCTAGGTTTGTTGGTCCAACTTCTTAAAAACTGACATTTAAAAAAGACAAATTGTTTTTTAATCTGACTGAAATGGACTTTTGAAAGTGCCTGTAAACGTACTGATTGGTCATTAAATTTGTTGTCCATTGTGAAATTCCGATCCCTTACCCGGATCATTTCGGCCACGTAACTCTCTGGCCCCGTGAACTCTGTGGAGTCTTTCACTTTCACCAGCACGATGAAGAATAGGTAATGCCACATGTTGTGCTCCACCTTAATATGCTCCTCAAACGTCACCGTTTTGTTGTCAAACTTGTCCCGCTCCAAACCTGTGGAGCATAAACACAGTTAGTGACAGTTAGTTAGCGCTGGTCACATGTACCTTTTTTTAGGGGTAGCTCTTTTGAGTTGAGGTAAGTTAAGAAGATCAAGATTAAAAGAAATCTTGATGTGACAAGCTGCGTAACTGTCAATTCTCCAAAAACAGGCTTTGTTTAGGTCAGGATCCTATTTGCTTAATGTTGTTTATTCAAACCTTTAATCAGTGAGAGGGAAAATCAAAATCCTTTAAGACTTTGACACAATGTATAAGATAAATTAATAATGGTTAATGTTTCGGTTTCTTTTTTCCCCACAGAGAAAATTGTACTATTTGGAAGAGGAAGTAGAACCACAGGGAATCTGTTTGTATACAGTACAATTGTGAATGATGCACATGGAGGTTATGAACCTTGTGATGGTCACAAACAAACAATCTTTATTTAATGCATGACTATTGGGAAATTGTCACTTGACAAAAACACGTCATCCAGACTTCAAAATCGCACACATTTTTTATCCAGAGAGTGCATGACTTTTTTTTATCATCTTGGATTTAATTTCTTATGTGTACAAGTTGTGTTGTGTTCTGACATTGTTGACACCGTTCTGTCGTGCATTTTGAAACATTAGTCATGGTTAATGAAATCATTTGCAGTTTCAATATCATTTCATATCTAAGCATTTTAGATAATATTTGGAAAAAAACTGTGTTCTTAAAAGGTGTGCATGCACTTTGAGAATTATGAGCATTTACAGCTGATCACACGCCAACACGTTCAAACACACCAAATGACAACAGGAAGACACTCCACCACCTCCAAAGAGAGCTATGATTAAGATATCTGGTGAAGAGGGGGCGTCCTAATGTTTATACTGCAGCAAAAAATTTTTATGGGCCTATGAGGTTTATGGGTCTATGGTCCATCACATAAAATGTTTTCTGTGATTTACTGAAGATAACGGTTTTAAACTTTCAACTTCAAACATCCAGGCAAGGACTGTCGGGTATCAGTACCTAAATCAGGCTCTAGGAGACGTGGACACTCACCACAAATAAAGCAGGTTGTTTTCAGCACCTCTTCTTTCTTTTGCTTTTCACTTCTCAGGTCAGCAAAGGTGTCAATGATGACTCCAAAAATGAGATTGAGGACAATGATGATGACCATGAAGAAGAAGAGAAGGTCGTAGATCACACGGGCTGCAAACAGTGGCTCCTATGGAGGAAAGAGTGAAATAGTAGATAATAAGATCAGAGATGCCTTGTCTTTCAGTCTCAAAATAAACATTGATGATTACAGAATGACTGGTGGTGTTAAGAGTCAATAACCCTTTGAGATTCCTCAATTCCACAGCTTGGTCCAAACACAATCTGAATGACCTTTGAACAAATTAATGATTGTGTAAAGATTACTATATTTAAATAATCTGATTCACCAAAACATTGTAACATGAATGCATTTTTGCATCCATCTGCGCTTTTATTTAAATTGTTTTCCTATTTTTCCACTAAATGTGCTAGACAGACTTGACCATTGCGCCACATCTTGCTGTGTTCTCAGCATCTCACGCAGGAGTGCCGCGTATTAAGGTGCCATGACAAATTTAAAGAACTTGAACTTAAAAACTCATTTCGAGACACCTGCGTTTTGTTCTTTTTTTAGTGCAAGAACGCATTCGGTCTGACCGGCCCCTAAAGGCCCAGGTATATGTTTTTCTGCACTCCGGATCGCAGCCAGTTGACCTGGTTGCCTTTGAAAATATACTCTCTCTTTTGACCAAAAGCGAACACGAACGCGAATACGATGCATGCTCACTACGACTGCTTTGTGATACTCTTTTAGGAGAGTCGACGGCTGACGCATGTCAAGAAAATCTGGACCAGACTGTGCTGAATTTGTGTTAAGCATACTGTGCGCAGAGCGATCAGCAATGTGGACAACCAAAGTATATTTTGAGCTTAAGAGAGTCTGTGATTGGTTGGTTGAGTAGTTTGGCTATTCAGCATGCACCAATCAGTTATTATATAAATATTTGCAACAATGCAGGCTCTGATATTGGAATCCTTGTGTTTTGGTGTTGTTAACAAATGTTAACACATATGTACAGGTTGCACATCCTTAAAAACAATTATAGCACTCATTATGTATATTGTTAAGTGTAAAGTGGTTATTATTAGTTTTTCTAGTCATTTCGTTCTTCTAGTTTAAAAATGAAACGAAGCAACATCATAAAATATGAGGTATATGCGTAAACCCTGAGTTGTGATTTGTAATAAACTAATACGTCATTCGTTTCGTAATTGAGAAGGAATGCTTCCATTCAATCAATGCGCTGCGTCATGCATGAGCTCACCAGCCTCACATTACAGTGGAGAATTAAAAATCGCAAGCAGACGTGACAGCGGTTTCTGGCCCAGATATGAGAGCGGAGTTTTACACAGAACACTGTGGTGAGATCAGAATCACTCGTCAGAACGGACAGCAGCGAGCAGACCGAAGTGAGCATTTTTGCTGGCCAAAGTTCTGCTGCTCACGCCCCAAAAATGAAGCAGCTTAGAGACGCATATGTTCCATCACGTCTTCTCTGTACATCTGATCATGAAAAGGATTAAAAGGCGGCTTGTTCAAAAACAGAAGACAATAATGAAAATTTTTAATTATATCAACCCCTTTTTTGGTTTTCTTTATATCAAGCGAAAATTACCAGGATTTAGGTCTACAGGGTTCACTGGATAACTTCACACAGACAAGGTTAGGGATGTGCCAGGGTGGTCGACTAATCGACTAATCATTTAACAACTGACTAGTCGATTAGTGGAGTTGACTACTAACATTAATATGTTTACTAGTGGTGGTTTTAATGGGAGACACAATTCTCAAATTAATTCTCAAGTTCTTTAACTTCTTAGAGAGCATTTTTGCATGATGAAAGCTTGCTGTGCTTAACAGTGGATAACAGTCAGCACAGTAAAACCCACTGCAAGAAGTTTAGTCGCTTTAATGCTTTAGGTTTAGTCTTTTTATGCACAAATGTTACAGCAAAGCACCACATCAACAATGCATATCAAGACGATCAATGTCCAAAATAAAATCCTCTGCTGTATGTAATTTTTCTATATTCGTGAGGTGCTGTGGAGAGATTAGTCTTTTGTTGATTCTGTCTAACAATTCTTAAATAAACAGTTGTAGTAGAAAAGATTTAAACTGCTTGATGTTGTGAACTATATATGTACCCACAATATTATCTTGCAGTTCTGCACTTTTCAATACGCAGCTAGAATTGCCCTGAAGCACTCCGGTTACATTAAAGCAGGTTGTTCTGCGTTCAGGATGCTCATAGGCAGTTCTATATTGGAGCCTTTCTTATTTTCTTACTTTGATAGTTCTGTGCATTAAGATGTTAGAGTTATTTAGCCTATTTATTTTTTGAATATCTGTTAGTCACCATGTCGAAGTGCTGCAATCTGTGTCCATATATCCATCTAATAGGCATCTGATCTGGGTCACGTGAACATAACGGAACAAATTCATGAGCGGTGAAAAAGGTGAAAAAGTCATTACAGGTGTTTTAGATGTATAATTTCTGTTGATTTGTTTGTTGTATTTAAAGCTTTTTTGTTTCTGTTTTTAAGCTTAAAGTAAACTTTTCAAGTGATTTTAATAAGGAAAATGTAGAACATTTCACCAAAAAATTTGGGCAAATTAGCTTCACAAAAGGTGACTTTACCTGAAAGGTAGTTAAGTAGTTTGCATTCCTGTACATTATTATCCTTAAAGCTGATGTAACATTTTCAGTGTGTTAAAATACTTTCAACTATCCCAGCTTAATATGCAGATACAACTATAAGAAAGCCATTCATATGTTAATTTAGTAAAACACTGTGTCTCTGTGGCACTATAAAATTCCAGAATCAGAATTAGCTTTATTGCCAAGTGTTTTCACGTACACAAGGAATTTTTTTGGGTGATAGGATAAACAAGTGCACACAGAACATTACAGTGAGACACAGAATATAAAACAAGTTAAGAGTATAAATAGACATACAAATAATAGGACATATAACAGAATGGTGTATGTACATGTGCAAGTGGTAAAGTATGTGCAAGGTAGGGGTATGTACAGTTATTTAATTAAATATGTGAATTTACATATGTACATGAGACATGTATTTACATTATTGCATATGGGGGAGTCCTGAGGCAGTTTAATTGTTCATGAGGAAAATGGCCTGAGGGTAAAAACTGTTCTTGTGCCAGGACGTCCTGGCGCTCAGTGTTCGGTAGCGCCGGCCAGAGGGCAACAGTTTAAAGAGGGAGTGGGCAGGGTGTGTGGGGTCCAGAGTGATTCAACCTGCATGTTTCCTCACTCTGGAGATTTACAGGTCTTGGAGGGTGGGCAGGGGGGCACCAATAATCCTCTCAACAGTCCTGACTGTCCACTGTAGTTTCCTTCTGTCTGATTTGGTGGCTGAACCATATAGATGTACACAGGACAGACTCAATGACGGCCGAGTAGAACCGTGTCAGCGGCTCCTGTGGTAGGTTGAACTTCCTAAGCTGGCGAAGTGTGGGGGGGGGGTGATTTCTTCTGAAGTCCACTATCATCTCCACTGTTTTGAGCATGTTCAGCAGGGAACTTCACACTGCTCCAGTGATCTATTGAAGATCTGTCTGAAGATGGGGGCCAGTTGGTCAGCGCAGATTTCAGACAGGCAGGTGAAATACCGTCTGGGCCTGAAGCATTCCTAGTCTTTTGTTTCCGAAATACCCGGCACACATCCTCCTCACAGATCATAAGTGCAGAATGAGTAGCAGGAGGGGGGTTCCAGGAGGTGTTGGTGTGTGTGAAGTGAAGATCAGAGCGGGGAGGGGTGAGAGACTGGGCTTTTCAAACCTGCAGTAAAACACATTCAGTTCATCAGCCATTAGTTGACCCTCTACAGAGCGAGGGGGAGGTGTCTTGTACTAGGTGATGCTTTTTAGGCCTTTCCACACAGATGCAGGATCGTTGGCTGAAAACTGGTTACTCAGCTTTTCAGAGTAGCTTCTTATACTTCCACTCTGATTTCCTTAGTCTGTGTGTTCCTGGCCTGGTTGTACAATGTTTTATCCCCACTTCTGTAAGCATCCTCTTTGGCATGACAAAGCTGTCTGAGTTTTCCTGTAAACCATAGTTTATCGTTATTGAATGTTAAAAATGTCCTAGTAGAGATGCACATATCCTCACAGAAACTGATATATGATGTCACAGTATCTGTGAGCTCGTCCAGGTCTGTGGCTGCAGCCTCAAAAACACTCCAATCAGTACAAAGCAGGCTTATAGTTTCAGCTCTGCTTCATTGGTCCATCTCTTTACAGTCCTTACTACAGGCTTAGCTGATTTTAGTTTCTGCTTGTAGGTTGGGAGAAGATGAACCAGACAGTGATCAGAGAGTCCTAAAGCTGCATGTGGGACAGAGCAATATGCATCCTTTACAGTGGTGTAGCTGTTGCCCAATATATTTCTTTCTCTGGTGGGGCATGTGATGTGTTGTATTTTGGCAGTTCACGGGTGAGGTTAGCTTTATTAAAATCTCCCAGAATAATGATAAGAGAGTCGGATGTTGTTGCTCCGTGTCTGTGATGTGATCAGCCAGCTGCTGCAACGCTGCGTTCATGCATGCTTGTGGCGGGATATAAACACTCAACAGAATAAACAAGGAAAACTACCCCAATTCCTGTGTTTGTTTTGAGCGACCCACTTAGACCTGCACCAACAACGTTACTCATCCAATGGCATGAGTTGGGGGTGGGACTATCTGACTGTTTGAACAACTGCAGATGAGGGGCGTATCAGAAAGCTGTTTTGGAAACATTATTTTTGCAATTCCGTTTGGTGACGCTTTAACACCGACTAGTTGCTCAAACAACTGACGACTAGGCGATTATGAAAATTGGTAGTTTTGCACATCCCTGGACAATGTAAGCGATTTTATTACACTAGAGTCACGTTAACACGTATTACGTTTAAGTGTTGCGGCTGTACTTTTGAAACAGAATGTAGTTAATGTTTTGTGTATTGGACCCATTTAGTTTAATTATGTGCCTTACTGAACTAATTTTGTTCGGAATTATTTTTTTGTGGTAATCAACATTATGCCACAAACACTTTCAATAGAGTTTAACTTAAACTTATAGAGTTAAACCTAAAACATTTCTTGCATGAATATCTATGAATTTATATTAGGTCTCTAAGCACTCCTGGTTTTGGTGGCAATGCCTGCTTTCACAACATTCTCAAAAGTTTGAACAAAATATTCCAATCTTTGATTTGCAAACTGTTCTATCATATTTACTCTTCTCATGTTCATACTTTTTTCCCATGATTGATATACAGCAAAGTGCCTCAAAACTCTTTCATTTCCTCTTGCATTTTGATGTTTAGCATCTCTATCATTAGTCAGAGTGAGTGAATGGCTGTGCTTGATCGCCTCCCGTCCTCCACCCCTTCCTGCCCAAATTTTTACTTTTTTTAATCTAAGGTGTGAATGACTAGGTCTGAAACTTTTTTTATTGACACTTTAGGGGCAGTGATTTTTAACTAAAGGGTCGCAACTCAAAAATCGGTAGCAGTTCTGTTCTAATAGTGCTGTGGACAGCAGGAATAAAACAGTGCTAAATGTACTGCAATAAAATACAACAAATCATATAATTCTGCATAATTAGAATACCAAATAAATTGCTTAATCAACTTTAAAATGGAGAAAATGCTTCCCATATCTTTTTTTGTTGACATCAAAGGCTATGTGTCCAGTCAAACTCTACAGTATTTTAATGCAAATTAATCTTGGTAGAAGCTAGCCAAATTAGACAGATGTCAACTTGACAGGTTGCATGACATACCCTCATCCTCTAAAACCATAAAAAATCTAATGTAAAACAAATATTAATAATTAATCATATACATTTTAAGTCTTTAAAAGACATATTTGTTTACTTTTGTATGATAAACAATTTTGGTACTGTGTTGCATCTCCACTTGATGTCCAAAGTAAACTGTAGGTCCTTTTTTTTTTCCCTTTTCTCCCCAGTTTGGAATGCCCAATTCCCAATGCACTCCAAGTCCTCGTGGTGGCGTAGTGACTCGCCTCAATCCGGGTGGCGGAGGACGAATCTCAGTTGCCTCTGCGTCTGAGACCGTCAATCTGCGCATTTTATTGTGGCTTGTTGAGCGCGTTACCACGGAGACGTAGCGCGTGTGGAGGATTCACGTTATTCTCCGCGGCATCCACACACAACTCACCACGCGCCCCACCGAGAGTGAGAACCACACATTATAGCAACCACGAGGAGGTTACCCCATGTGATTCTACCCTCCCTAGCAATCGGGCCAATTTGGTTGCTTAGGAGACCTGGCTGGAGTCACTCAGCACGCCCTGGATTCGAACTCACAACTCCAGGGATGGTAGTCAGCATCTTTACTAGCTGAGCTACCCAGGACCCTAAAATTTAAGTCCTTATTAAAACCAGTTGAGAACCACTGGTTTAGGTAAACGTTGTGATACCTCTTTAGAAGGTTTCCGCAGAACATCTCCGACACCACCCCCACTCCGCAGGCCGTGGCTCAACACGGTAACGATGCACATAAGCAGTGAGTCACATGTCCTTTCCTTATCCTCGATCACAATGGCTGCCGGTTGCACCCCCACAGCTGCAGATTACACAGCACGTAAATAAATGCTAAGCAAATAATCACAAACACATAAACTCTACCTGGTCTACCAGAGGGCTCTTTTTAATTTCAACTTATTCTATGGAAAGGCATCAGGCTCGAAGGTCACATACATGCAAATCTTGGACCAAAAATAGCATTTGCGGTTAAAAACATTCCTTAAATAAGATGAGAATTTAACAGATCATTATCTAACCGGTCATAACATGCACCTTGTGTTCACAAAGAGATCCCTCATATACTCATGCATATGATTTGTGTTTACTGTTTTGGTGGTTGCTATGTGTTTGCTAAGGTATTCTGAGTGGATTGTAGAGTGTTGATATGTGGTTGATAGTGTTCGGGTGGTTGCTAGGCTGTTAATAGTTAGTTTCTAGGATGTTCTGGGTGGTTGCCATGGTGTTGCTACAGGATGCAGTTGCTAAGGTGTTCTGAGTGGATTTTAGAGTGTTGATATGCCATTGCTAGGGTGTTCTGGGTGGTGGCTAGGATGTTGATAGGTGGTTTCAAAAGAGTTCTGGATGGTTGCCATGGTGTTGCTACGGTGTTCTGAGTGGATTTTACAGTGTTGATATGCCGTTGCTAGTGTGTTCTGGGTGGCTGCTAGGGTGTTGATAGGTGGTTTCAAAAGAGTTCTGGATGGTTGCCATTACGTTGCTGCAGTATGCGGTTGCTAAGGTGTTCTGAGTGGATTTTAGAGTGTTGATAAGCTGTTGCTAGGGTGTTCTGGGTGGCTACTAGGATGTTGATAGGTAACTTCGAAAGAGTTCTGTACATTTGCCATGGCGTTGCTACAGTATTCAGTTGCTAAGGTGTTCTGAGTGGATTTTAGAGTGTTGATATGCCGTTGCTAGGGTGTTCTGGGTGGCTGCTAGGATGTTGATAGGTGGATTCAAAAGAGTTCTGGGTGGTTGCCATGGCGTTGCTACAGTATGCGGTTGCTAAGGTGTTCTGAGTGGATTTTAGTGTTGATATGCCATTGCTAGTGTGTTCTGGGTGGCTGCTAGGATGTTGATTGGAGGCTGGGTTGCTCGACAGTGCAGTTCTGGTGGATGGGTTGCCATGCTAGGGCGGTGGCTGCTGGTGTTGATAGGCAGTCATGGCATGGTTGCCTAAGGTGTTCTGAGTGGATTTTAGAGTGTTGATATGTCGTTGCTAAGGTGTTCTGGGTGGTGTTCTGGGTGGCTGCTAGGATGTTGATAGGTGGTTTTAAAAGAGTTCTGGATGGTTGCCATTACGTTGCTGCAATATGCGGTTGCTAAGGTGTTCTGAGTGGATTTTACAGTGTTGATTAGCTGTTTCTAAGGTGTTCTGGGTGGCTGCTAGGATGCTGATAGGTAACTTCAAAAGAGTTCTGGACGTTTGCCATGGTGTTGCTACAGTATTCAGATGCTAAGGTGTTCTGAGTGGATTTTAGAGTGTTGATATGCCATTGCTAGGTTGTTCTGGATGGCTGCTAGGATGCTGATAGGTGGTTTCAAAAGAGTTCTGGATGGTTGCCATGGCGTTGCTACAGTATGGGGTTTCTAAAGTGTTCTGAGTGGATTTTAGAGTGTTGATATGTCATTGTTAGGGTGTTCTGGGTGGCTGCTAGGATGCTGATATGTGGTTTCAAAAGAGTTCTGGATGGTTGCTATTGTGCAGCTACAGTATACGGTTGCTATGGTGTTCTGAGTGGATTTTAGTGCTGATATGCCATTGCTAGGGTGTTCTGGGTGGCTGCTAGGGTGTTGATAGGTGGTTTCAAAAGAGGTCTGGATGGTTGCCATGGCATTGCTACAGTATGGGGTTGCTAAGGTTTTCTGAGTGGATTTTAGTCAGTGTTGATATGCCATTGCTAGGGTGTTCTGGGTGGCTGGTAGGATGTTGATAGTTAGTTTCAAAAAGTTCTGGATGGTGGCCATGCCATTGCTATGCAGTTGCTAAGGTATTTTGAGTGGATTTTAGTGTCGATATGCAGTTGCTAGTTATTTGGGTGGTTGTTAGGCTGTTGATAGATGGTTTCTAGAGTATTCTGGGTGGTTGCATGGCGTTGCTACAGTATGCAGTTGCTAATGTGCTCTGAGTGAATTTTGGAGTGTTAATATGCCATTTCTAGGGTGTTCTGGGTGGTTGCTAGGATGTTGCTAGGTAGTTTCAAAGTGCTTAGAAAGGTAATAGAACATCTCTCCTCAACAAGCTGCATGATATGAAGTATCATTCATGTCATTAGCACAAGCGGTGTGGTATGAGTTATACACAGAAATTTACTACTTAGGGTTAGGGGTTTGTTCTAATCCCTAAACCTAATATGAACAATTGTAATAGTGATGCTTGCCTTTCTAGTTTCATCTTAGTTGGCCCTAGTTCAGACTGGCTGATCCGCTCCAGTGATCACATTAGGCAGGCCTTACTAGGGTTTTGAGACCTTCTCAAAGACCTGTTTGCAAATCCGAATTACACTGGTCTGACCTCTGACCTTGGACCAGCATGATGAAAATTTAGAGCCTGACTGTCATTAACCTCTGACCCCAAACATCACCCCACCCATAACCTTCTAGGGGTTCTTAAGTACAAGTCTCTCCTTTCCCTGTCTCATGACCAACCTTACTATTTAGATTTAAACATCAGTGTGTGTGTGTGTGTGTGTGTGTGTGTGTGTGTGTGTGTGTGTGTGTATTTGAGTCATGGGTGATGGGGTCCGTACCATCCATTATGGTCTCCGTGGAACAGTTTTCTTCTTTACGACATACTGCGCCTGCCAAAAACTCTCCCATCTTACCGGTAGATTGATCTGAATGGAAGAGAAACTACAGATCAGAAGCTTCCAAAGAAAACAACTTCTAAAGGAGGAACAATTCTTTATTTGACCTACACAGTCCATGGGTAAATGTCATGAAAACATGTTCAGGTCACATTTTACCACAAAATCATAAGATAAAAAAATAAGAAAAAGAAGCCATTAATTATTATTTTTTATTTCTTTTTGCACTGCAACATTTTCTCCCTAAATTCTCATTACCGCAATACAGTTTTCTTGTTTTTCCCCCCCGTAACTCCGCAAAAACATGGTGGTGCTTCAAAGTGGTATTTCAAGCGTGTTAGGAAAATTCCTTACGGTCAGGGAGAATGATTATGTAAATTTTTTGATTGCATATTTTTTATATAATTTATCTAAATTGATCACAATCTAAACAATATTAATAGTTCTAAAATACTGTAGGCTTCATTTTCTTGAAGAAAAATAGAACTTCTTGTTTCTACCGGAACATGCCCTTGACAGGTTAAGTGAAATAACCAGCTGTTTAGAAGTTTGTAAAATCTTTGTAATCCAACATGTGGTAATCCAACAACACATTTCCCATTCACTAAGTGGACTGCAACATGTTTTCAAAGCCTAATTTCTAGACACAAAGCTCAGAGCACATGTACAAGCAATCCATTTGTGATTCTCACCAAGAGTTTTATTGGATATCCTGTCCACGGTCAGGATGAAGTCATCCTTGAAAATGATATAACCAACAATGGAGAAGAGGTAGACCAGGATAAGAGCCAGTACGGCGGTCAGAACGATTGAGCGGCCGTTCCTGGTTACGCTCTTGATGACGTTTAGTAGAGTCTCCTCTCGGTAAATCAGGTCAAAGAGCTAAAGAGAGTTAGAGGGTAGAGAGAGTAAGATGAGAGAGTTTGTGTGTGTTAAGAGTGACTACAGTATACATGTCGGTGAAAGTGTGAGAGGTCAAGAAGTCAGAAATAGAGGAGAATTCCATATGTGAAAAGTGAATGGTATGTCTGGAAGAGTAGATGGGAGTGTATGTGTACGTACTTGTGCTACAGTGTTACAATTTGGGGTCAAAATGATCCCTTAAAGCGAACTAAATCTGACAAAACCAAGTCTGAAACAGTTAATATTAAGGTTTTGGTTAGTATGTAGAAATAATTAGCTCTAAAAAACAATCATTCTATGGTATGTCCTCATTTAGATATCATACAGGAGCAGAGGTGTAGAGAGCAGCGGACCTCTACCCTGCCAGCAAATGGCCACCTTGTTGCTGACCCAGTCATGAGAGTGCCTGGCTGTGTCATGCTGAACCGGTTTTAGTACCACCCAAGGACGGTGTGCCTCACTCATGTATAAGTGGGGAGATGCAGAGTCCCCAGCGTGTGACTGTGGTGCACCTTGCCAGAAAAAAATATCCTCACTAATATAGAGAAAGAAGTCCAAACCAAATTGTGAGGACATTTTCAGTGTTAGAATTAAAGGCCCATATATTGGCTTTTTTGAACACATGTTCTGCTTTGAATCTACTGATGTTAAAAGGTTTGTGTGAGAGTTAGGCTTAGATTACAGAAAATAGCATTAGCTTTGTATAAAAACCATTGCATCTATGAGATGTCTTCACAAACATAGTTAAACAAACATGTGTGTGTGTGTGTACTCACAAGCAGGCTGTAGAAGAAGACATGGACAAAGACTCCAAGGCTGCATATAATGAGGTAAAGCAGATGATACAGGAACTCCACATCCATAATCATGGCCTTATAGCCACGCGTAAACGTACCGCGATTTCCCACAAAACTCATCAGAAATATCACTTTATTGCACACCTGAAAATAAAATCATAGCATGTCATAACATCGTCATGACACTGTGACTATTCCACATTAATACGTTTTTGGCTAAAAATAATGTTTTACATTTTCCTAAGTATGTGGTACTAGAGAGCGTTTTCTCCATTTTCCGTAGAGGAACATCCAGTATGGATGTAGCAAAATCAATGTGCTTTCAACCGAAAACGTATCAGTGTGGACGTGGCCCAAGTAAAATTTTACGAGGACATTTACTATTAATTTTCAACTCTTGCTATAAAGTGTAAACAAAATGAACAAAAACAGTAATAGCTATTGGTAGGTTTTCACCAAAAATTGATAGCTTATTAATGGATAGAAGCATTAAATAAAAAGCCACCACAGAAAATGAAAATTCGGTCATCAATTGCACACTGACATGTTATTCCAAATCCGCTTGACTTTCTTTCATGGATTACAAAAGCAGATATTTTAAGCATGCACTCAAAACTGGTGCTCACTAAGGCTTGTCACACAAGGTTTGTCTCGAAATAAATCTAAATGTGATTTATTAGCAAATAATGACATCAATTTCAATCTGTTTCTCATACAAAGCTATCATATGGTTTTAGAACACTTTGAATATAGCACATTAGTTAAATGGACTACTTTCATGGTGTTATGTAATTTTTTTGAGCTTCACAGCCCCTGGTCACTTTTTACTTTCATTGTATGCAAAAGAGCAAATTTAAAACATCTTATTTTGTATCCCACAGAAGAATGAAAGTTATACATGTTTGGAAAGACCTGAGACTGAGTAAATTATATCAGAATTTTATTTTTTGGCTAAAGTATTCCTTTAAGTTTTTGTTTATTTGAAAGTGGTAGTTGGTTAGCATGTAAACTGAGGGTCGGTTCCAAAACTTAGGGAGCTTCCTCCGGAGGTGGCACTTTACTACATCATAGGCGCACTCCTGACGGGAAGGCTGTTCCAAAAGCTAGGTATCTTAATTATGCTGTCTCAAAAGATTTCTCTTTTTGGCCAAGTTCTAAGGTAGCATCGTATGCATCCTTCCTTGGGTAGGCAATCCCTGAATGCACCGTGATGAGCTCGATGATAAAATGTATCCAAGATGGCGGACGAACCAAGATAATTTTTTATTACAAATATACTTATAAGATCATTACTGAATAGTATCAATAAAAATAAGTTTTATATGATAGAAAACGGACTACTTTACACAAAATGTGTGTGTGCTACGCATGTTATGGTTATTATAGAATCACGTCAATCCTCTCGCGTCACCTGTATTGAAATCAGTTGCGAGTCGAGACTCCCGTGCGCCTTATTCACGTTAACTATATCTTAAATTTTTGACGGGAATGACAATGAGACTGTGACAGATAGACTAACAGTTTAAAAATGTGTTGTGGAAAATTAGATATGATCTAGGAGATTTATACATCGGATGCCATTGAAAAGACTAAGTCTATCCCTAACAGCCTTGTTTTCATTCATGTCAAAAATCAAAGATTGCGCTACTGTGAACAAGGTCAATTTGAAAGATGCGTGGAGCTGCCACCTTTGTAGAGCGTTCCAAATTGCTCTGCTATGAGGCTCCATTTCAGTAAGGATGCTGTCATAGAAGACAGCTGCCTATGTAGGCAGGAGACAGTGAGGCAGCTCACTATGTTTTAGAACACACCCTGAGTGTAGGAAATTGGAAATAGCATGTGAGCCAAGTACATTTTAACTTGAGACTGTGAAGTCCGAATGGAATTCCTTGGTGACGCATGCCACACCTCAGTGCAACACACACTGAGCAGCCCTCCAACACCACCACCTGCCTGAGGAGATCTGGCAGAAGGAGTAATACACAACACACATTCTCACACACAAACACCCACACTCACATTGAAGGCCCCAAGCAGGAACAGGGTGGGCTCCAGGCCCACCGAAAAGATGAGGCGCAGTATGGTGGAGGCGATGAGTGCTCGAATGCCATGAGGCTGCGGCAGCACTATAACAATTGCCAACGACACCAACATGGCCGCCCACAGCAGTGCAGATAGGTGTGGCTCCAGGGTGCCTGAGGAAAAGAGGTAAACACATTTTGACAAACACGTAAGCTATCAATCAAGATCAGGGCTAAAAATACAACCAAACTGACATGTTGGCACGCCACCTGTCACGTTACACGGTCACTGATGCTGCTTGCCATATTTGCTGGCCATATCTCAGAATCTCAATTTAGATGGTGAACAGCATTCCACAGCGATGGTGTGTTGGAAAATTATTCCATAACTGGATCCATTTTAGGTTACATTTGCATGTATTCAAAACATTTACATTTAAATGCATGTACTGGGCAGACTATTTTATTCAAAGTCACTACACAGTGCATTCCTGGTTTTATTATACACAATACAGTGTACTCAAAAAGGTATGTATACAAATGTGTGAATGTCTTTGGATTATGTAACAAAATATCAAACCAGCTTGCATTTAATTTAAAGAAAGATAGCACAAACACAATTTTGAAAAGAATTCACAAAAACAAGTTTATTAGGTTTGAAATGATAAAAAACAATATATTGTTCAAATTTAAGACGAAAAAGTATTTAGACACTTTCTGGTTGTTAAACTTCTGGTTGCACGATCTTACAAGATGCTTAATAAACTAACAACATGTAAGGTCATGCCATGCCAAAAGCAGATAATAACCCAATGATATCAAGACTCATGTAAACACAGTTTTTTGCATTGCAGGATTTCTTGAATAAGCTTTAGTAGTTATCAGCATATTGGGGTGCATTTAAATGTGTGGGGCTGTACACAGTTTATAACTTTTTCTCAGTACAGGCATTCTCTGGGAAACGAACCCAGCTAGTGCCATGCTCTACCAATTGAGCTACTGAAACCCAAACAGATCCTTTCGAATTTATCCGGACAAATGAGGGAGTTTTCACCATAATCTTGTGAGATCTTGATCTGATTAATTTTACGAGAAATAAAAAAATTTCAGATGTTGAGACAAGAATACGTTTTTTGCATTAGCCGTTGCTATTTTGTGTAACTCTGAAAGCAATTCTATACACCAGTTCTAAATGGGATTCCCTGCAGTACATGCAGTTTCACCTGTTGAACATGTCTGGACACATTCTAGCCCGCAGGGGAGAGATACTTGGAGGGAGAAAAAAAAGAGAGAGAGAGAGAGAGAGAGAGAGAGAGAGAGAGAGAGAGAGAGAGAGAGAGAGAGAGAGAGAGAGAGAGAGAGAGAGGTTACATAACCCTGAAAGTGTGATACATTTTAATGTGTTATGGCACAGTAAAGCTTTGTCAAGTACTGCACTGGGATCTTTTTAATTCTCGTTTAAGTCCAGTTCCAGGTGAATGGCTTTAAAACACACAGCAAAGTCTTATGTGGGAATATATTAGTGTTATTGCTAAGAGGGTGTGTGTGTATATGGAGAAGAAAAATGAGGTCAGTTGGATTTGCGGGATCTTCACAGAGAGCTTACTCTCTCACTCTCTCTCCGCCGGCGAGCAGACCACATGACAGGTGCTTGTTACATAACCCTCCGAGCTAAAAATACCATGGCTGAAAGATGCATGAGCGTCGGGTACTGAGCGAGGATGGATTCAGAGGCGAGGCAAGCTGCGTTTTGGACCAACAGTGTTGGCGAGGGGCCAGGAAATCTGCAGAACCGAGCCCAGTGTGTGTCTCAACGGACTGGACGTAAAAGACTCGGTTTCATTCATTTTTTCTCAAACTTAAACACAAAGACACACTCACACCTTGAAAAGGAGGTCATGAGAGAGCTAAGCTATGCATGACTTAAAAAACAATAATGCTCACTGACCCATACCTTAAAGGAATACCTGTCTCTCTGGTACAAAGACACAAAGAAAATGATTTGTAATGTTAGGGTTCCCTCTAACACTTTTTAACCAATGAATATCCAGGATTATTCTATGATATTCACAGTTGTTTGTGATAAATGGAGCAGAGCATAACTAGAAAACATACATAGAATTTATTAAAATGATGTGTTATGTATATGACTTTTCCAGGCCTGGCCATTTTTTTTTTTTTTTAATTCCCTGATATTTCCAGGTTTTCCATGACTGAATATGATATATAATTTTATATTATACATTTTTATTTCATATTTGATATAAACATATTTTTACTCACAATTTTGTCTTGTTTACCAGTAAAAATCTCAAAACATAAAATAAGATAGGTATATCTTACAGAATTTTTTTCTTGCTTTAAGCATAAACCTCACTAAATTTAGTTTTCTCTGAAAATAAGACATAATATCTAATGTCATAGTCCATCTCAAGTAAATGTATTATGTTTTACTGGAATGGAATTCTAGAATTCTCCTCTATTTCTGACTTCTTGACCTATCACACTTTCACCGACATGTAAACTGTATACACTCTTAACACACACACACACTCTCATCTTTCTATCTCTACCCTCTAACTCTCTTTAGCTCTTTGACCTGATCTACCGAGAGGAGACTTTACTAAACGTCATCAAGAGCGTAACCTGGAATGGCCGCTCAATCGTTCTGACCGCCGTACTGGCTCTTATCCTGGTCTACCTCTTCTCCATTGTTGGTTATACCATCTTCAAGGATGACTTCATCCTGACTGTGGACAGGATATCCAATAATGTAAAGTATGAAAAGTACCATATTCAGCGTGGAAGTGGATATATCTGGGCCTTTCTCTGTAAAGCCATATCTCCCTGTAGCTGTACCGGTTATGCGAGGCATTCTTGTGCATTGAGAGTTTACACACACTGACCTACTTCTCAAGCTTGTATTGTGTCTGACTGGATACATTCTACTAGATGGGGTGGGAGGGGAAGGGAGGACGGGAATTGTCGAGTGGTGCTGGAGGGCTTGGGCGGCCACACCCCTGTGCTACTGTTACACACATTTTGGAATTCTGATGGGCCTCTCGTTTGACCTTTACACATACTGCACAGAGACCTACTGATATCTGCAGATGCGCTTTTAAAGACTGATTTAAAGGTTGTGACTATTCTTAAAAGTTCTTATAAAGCGATTGGTTCCACTGTTACGAGTGCTGTTAAAGGGATAGTTCACCCAAAAATGAAACTTCTGTAATTATTCCCTCGTCCTCGTGTCATTACAAACCCTTATGACTTTCTTTATTATCCTTTTCGCACGTGAGTTTCGCCTGTACTGACGGACACCCCAGCGTGAGTTCTTTAATGCGTGCTGTAATTAAATTATTTTTTTTTACCTTACACTTTATAACAGATGCACTGAAGGACAGATTATAACACAGCAGGTGCACTGAAGTTCAGATTATATATTATCAATCATATAATGTGGATCTCCTATGCGCTTGCCGACTATGCATGCCTCCATATTGTTTACATGCAATATAGCAATGGATTCTGATTTCATCATAGCATAGAAGGTTCTAAAAACAAAGCCCTTCCACTTTCCCAGCACCTGAAGTGGTTAGAATGAGATGGAATTGGCTTGAGTGGACTGAATAGTCTGTCTATTCTTTGTTTGATGTCAGAAAACATGGCCGCATCACTGCATCAAAACAGTCAGCTCTGACGGTAACAGCTTTAACTTTTATTTAGTGATCGTTTGAATATTTGTAACATACATAAATAAAGATATTGTGATGTTGAAAAGACTATTTGAGCAGCTGGTTCATTATGACAACCACTTCAGTCACAGCAGCAGCATGAATGCAAATCACACTGGTTTAATTCTACGCGTCTAAGCCCAGCCTAGTGTAATCACACCAGTTTGATCGCACGTGCGAAAGGGTTAAGCAGAACACATAAGGAGCATTTTTTATCAATATTCCAACCTATCTTGGTCCCAAGTTCTCGTGTCACAATTTTCATTGAAAAATTACTGTAATTGTTGTTTTTTTTCCTCACCAAATCTACCATATGCCTTCAGAAGACTTGGAATATGACGCACGGACTACTTTTATAATAACTTTTAATTACTTTTTTAAGCTTTGAAGTGCATCACTATCAACTGCCCTTGTACTGAATAGACGGAACATATTTTCCTTAAAATTTGTGTTCACATAAAGTCATACAGATTTGAAAAGCCATTGGGGAGGGTGAGTAAATGATGACACAATATTCATTATTGTGTGAAGTGCCAACTCATGTTTTCATCTTGCACTTGATGCAGACTCAATATTAGTGATAAAACTAGATTTTTACATTCATTTTCTAAAGAAACGTGGTGCTATTTGCTATTTGGTTGCCCCTAATATTCAGGTAATTGGCCATTCAATATTTGTTTTTCAGTGAAAAATTCTTAAAACTTTTACATTTGTTTCCACACTATTTTGAGATCACATGACAAGCTGAATACTATTCATTTTCATCTTGGTAACCCCCCTATTATAGGACAACTAATAATAGCTGATAAATGAATAATAGCTGACTGTTAAAAGTGCATTTCTACAAAGGCATTGGTAACAAAAGACTATTGCTTTTGCATGATACTGCATCCATGTTTCTAAGTGTCAGTTAAGTCCAAGATGACTGCGATTTTTAGCTAGCATGACAAAAAAAATTATTGTGCGCACCTACTACTGAAATCTACAATCAAACTGGCAGCTTATTATAAACAACTTTGTTTGGAGATGACGCAGGTAGTCTGCTCATCATGTTTTACAACCATGTTTATTGCAAGGATGATGTTTCAATATGGTCTATATGACTTTTTGTGTGTTTATATTTGAGACTGTGACCTATATTAAATCTTGATCAGAGCTGTAGTTTAGTTTCAGTGTGTTTCTTGGCTCCCACTTCACCTTTTGTTTTAGAGAAATAAAGAGTGTGGAATTAAAGGTCCAAATGCTCATGTGCGCTCTGAAAAAAAAGAGAGAAATTCAAAACAAAAGACCTTGCGGTGCCTGATCCCAGCCTGAACAATACAGAGTTTATGCCAGTCACAATGTGTTGCTTATGCCAGTCACAATGACTGGACAATCAATGCTCAACACAACATGAAAGAAAAGAGAGAAAGAAAGACAGACCTAATAAATATTCTTAGGTGTGAATGCGGAATGATACTGATCGCAAAATATAACGCAAGTTGTGTTTAAGCTATGATGTAAGAATGAAGTAACTGCAAGCACTTTGTCTTTATCTAGGTCTCTGTTTTCAGGGTCAAATCTCAACTCTGAGATACACAGGTGTCATATTCCTGCTGCGTGTATACACAGAGTCAGGTGACATGTTACGCGAGTGATCTCAGACAAGAGCGCAATATCATTAACCAGGTTAAGGCCTAAAGGAAGACAAGTTATGTCCGTCATTACGACTGCCCATGTTGATATGTTGTGCATTCTGAGATGCTATTCTGCTCACTACAATTGTACAGAGGGGTTATATGAGTTACCGTAGCCTGTCTGTCAGCTCGAACCAGTCTGGCTATTCTCCGTTGACCTCTCTCATCAACAAGCCGTTTCCATCCACAGAACTGCCGCTCACTGGATGTTTTTTGTTTTTGGCACCAAAAATCATGCCACTATCAAAATCACTGAGATCAAATTTTTCCCCCATTCTGATGGTTGATGTGAACATTAACTGAAGTTCCTGATATTCCTATGCAGGCCATATTATGTCTTTAAGGGGCTGTACGTAGACCATATTATGTCTTTAAGGGGCTGTGTGTTCTGAAAGAAGGCCAAGGAAGTGTCAGGTTTCTGCATCCATTCCTGACTGCACACAATTACCTCCATTAAAAAAAATCAGAGATGTACCTGGCATTCTAATAATGATTACAGAGAACTGTAGCATTTTTGCTTAGCTATGGCATTCTGAACACTTGGCATTTTGTAGTCTAGGTAGTTGACACATACTGTAGCATTAAGGTTTAATCAGACTGTAAGTTTATCTTGAGTGTACGACAGCTTCACATATTAGAAAGAGACAGGACAATCTGTGTGTGGTAGATTTGTTGTATGCAAAATAAAAAAAATGCAATTTGTGGAATTTCACACCAACCAGAGCATGCATTTGTGTCTCACCTCCACGAACGCCTTCCAGAGGATAAAAGAACGCCACCAACAGGTTCATGAGGACGGCCAGATTGAAGGAGATGCTGCTCCAGAAGGACATATTACGGGAACACCAGTACAGGATGGGCTGAGCTGGGGGTAGCAAGTCAAAAAATTCAATTCCAAGCATAAATGAAACAAACACACCAAACAACACACTAATGAGCCATAACCAATCACTACGTTACATAGACACCATGACCACATCCAAGTAAACACTACAGGAATGAAGCAATCACAAAACTAAAGAGGTCCGGTACCATACCCTTGATGCACACCATGTCAGTGCACCTCGTACAAGGTTTTACGGCAGAAGCAAATTAATATATTTCCATTTGGAAACATTAACTGATATTCAAAAGGCCATAGATACAATTTGGCTTAAAGTGTGTAATTTTGTCACCAGAGGCATCAAATGGAAATGCAGACTGGATCAGAAATAACAATATTCGCCCAACCAATGATGTTAGTTTAGAGTGGGATTACCTGTTGGGCCTAAACAATGGGGGAAATGTTTGAAACTTGTTTCAAAACAGTCTTTATTTCAGCTATTTGGTTTTGTGCATCTAGTGGCACAAAAATTACACAACTTGCCTTGAAATACTGCTAATGTTTTCTTGTTTTGACTCTAAACTGTAGGCATATTGGTTTGATTAAATTCTCAATCAACACAAAAATTAATATGACATAATACATATCACTAACAAGTTCACACAGTACTGCTTATCTTTTATTTCTCCTAAGATTTTTCAAATCAGAGAACTTTGTCAATCTATCGTCTATTACTAACCAATGCAAGGACAGATTTGTGGTAGTTTCCATGGCGATCTCAAGCACCTATTGCAGAGCTTTGCTCATATCTGAACCAGCTGACCCAAGAATGCATGGCACATTACCAATTACATCCAATCAGGACGACTTTCAGATGCACTAAATTTGGTGAGTTTAGTATTCCTTTAAAAATATTGCTTTTTCCATAATCAAAGAATGTCAATTTTAGAGCATCCAAACAAAGCACATATTGAATGAAGTTGGGGCTCTTTGGTCAGTTATGCAGCTTTGCAACTTTGGTGAGAGTAGTATTCTAGTATTCCTTTAAAAATAAGATTGTTGTTTTTTTCAATACAAGGATTTTTAATTTAAAGACAAAAACATAGACAAACTATTTCACTGCATGCACCTCAAACCAAAGTTAAAAACCATAGAAAGAAGACAAAAGCAAATCAAAGGGTTGCTCGGTGCAGCCAAACAAGTACGAGAGCTCGCTGACCTCAAGTGCGATCTTTGTCGTGACCCACAGCACTATGAGGGGTCTGGTTGGAGAATTTAGATTCTGAGCTATGGCTATTTGACAGGGGGTTTTTGTCTGAAAAGAGGAACTGGGGGAGGAGGACTTTCACACACAAAAGCCGCTACACTCATGACTTGAGGTTAGCACAACGGAACATTGCTTTTACTTTGATTCAGCTTGATAAAAACTTTCATGTGTCAGTTGAAAAGGTGTTTTACTAACTATCTACCTAAGTAACGTGGAATTCACACCCTTCTTTTGATAAACAGCTCAAACTCTGCTTGAAACGGTGATTCTCAAATGGTTTTGCTTCAGGTCCAAATCTTACATTGAGCATCAAGTGGCAAGCCAACATTGTTTATCATACAAAAGTAAACACAAATGTCTTTAAAATCAAATAATGAAACATATTAATATGACAATTTATATTAATTATATATTGAATAAGAATTAAAAACATGAATTACTGTAGCTAATAATTAACTGCACAAAATGCATTGTGGTCGGAACAAAACTTGCAACAAAACATTATTGTAAGTAAACCCATCTTTAATGTACTCTGGCTCATTTTCTTTTACATTGTGTAATTTCGTTCATGGTTTCTGAAGTTGAGGGCATGTCACGAAACCTGTCCATATTGGCATCTATCTAATTTGATTAGCTTTTACAAAGTGACAGATGAATTTGTGCCTAAATGGCATAAACTTTGATTGGACATCAACAATTCTCCCATCCCTTTAAAAGTTGATAAGTCTATTTACTGTATTTTGCTGTTCTAATGGTGCACAATTATATAGTTAGTAGCATTTTATTATATGCATTTACATTTTTTTTTTCCTTGCTGTCCACCACACATTTTTTGGGTCTTGACCCACCAGATGAGAACCACTGGTCTAGAAATGTGGCTAAATGTCCCAATGCTGAGCTTCTCTCTGCAGGAAGAGAGCTCAAGCAGTCTATTGCATTGCAAGGAATAAATGTCTATCATCGTGTTTTCACACAGCTAGGATCCTTATCTTGCTCATTTTTATCTCATACTTGTGGTTCACCTCACGTTCTTCCTGTTTGAAAACACCCTTTTTTTTTTAAATAACCTTTTTTTCACTGTTTGTCCCTGCTTCATCTTTTATACCCTTTTCCACCTAAATGGAATTTCATATTTATGCAATCACAAGCTAATTTTGATGCAACCTTCAGACATTATTTAAATATATAATGAATAAAAATCAAATAGAGCAACAAATGTACTCGTGAGATGTTTGTAAATAAAATATATTTATGTTAGATGGACACAGAAAATAAAGGCCCCATTTACACGTAATTTTAAGATCAGGAAATGTGCGGAATTGTCCCAGAGAGTCGCTAGAAAAAGGGGCTTTACTGTCACCTGCTTACTAAGGAATAAAAGGTCTGTCAGCATCTGTTTATTTCATCCCTCTCTCGCTTTCTCTCAGTGGGAGATGTAGCTCATTTCCGTAAACAGCTTTTGTGATGTAATCTGCCATGTGTTTCTGTTAGGGATTCAATCAGACTGTTCTGTGACCCATCTTCCTCCCTTGTTTCCCACACGTTCAAAAAGTGTACTTGAGATGTGTTTTTCCAAAGTTGAACTACTCTTGATTTAATTAGGCATCTTATTCTGGTGCAAATGGTGCGAAACACTGAAAAAAACAGCGAGACGTACGTCTGACAAATTTGTACGTACTGTAGATCAAGTAAATTTCTTAAAAAGGAACTTTGCTACCATTGTAGCAATTCATATTTGATGAACCACCAAAAAAAAAGTGGACTTGAGATGTTTTTTTCCCAAAGTTGAACTACTCTTGATTTGACATGGCATCTTATTGTGGTGCTCATAGTGCTAGTAACTGAAAAAAAAAAAAAAAGTTGTACATAGACCAACAATGAAAAAATCGCGCAAACAGAATGCAAGAACATGATCTGTGTGAACGGCCCTTAAATCTACCTCAGATTTGCCAATCGCAAACAGATCGACAAACTCGATAGCAAAATGGATCGCTGTGGACCGTAGGCTTGTGATAGGAAAAGTTTTTGAAATGCCTGCTTTGCTTTTCAGCAAAAATAATGTCTTTAAATGATCTTAATTTGGGGGCTTTTCTTAGCAAATATTGATATTTGCATTTTTTTTTTTAAAAGCATGCATAAACATACTCATCTCTTGAATATCAATTCTCTAACATGTCATCATTACTTTCATTCACAGATTTTGTCTCGTCTATCTTAAATAGGCTAATGTTTACACCTCCTCCCCACTGCCCTGGCTTAAGGGGGTCAGGGTGAGGCCTGCATCCCAGCACACAGACCGTGGGCTGCACTGTGTGGAGAGCACCCTGATGGGTCCCTGGAGGCACAGGGAGAGGAGAGGGCATGTAAAGTATCTTATTAGGAAGAGAGGAAGGGAGTGGGCACGCACAAGGCACAGAGTTTGCGTTACCAGTGGCCTCTTGAGTACCTCGCAGCTTCTTCTGCCAGTTCATCTCGTTGAAGAGGTCTTCAGAGCGCAAGAAAAAGTCATTGATCTTGCTGCCCTGTTCGTCGCGCTCTGTGGTGTAATAAACGCGTAACTTGGACTCCTGGGTTAGGAACTCGCATATGTTGGGGACGGGAAACACAATCTGCTCCATTGTGCGATCCAGACGAACGATCTGCGAGAGAATAGAACAGGTGTGATGTGATGTCACATGCTTTGCTAGGTTGTGAGGGGTGTTCTGGGTGGTTGCTAGGGTGTTGTGAAGTGGACATACCTATGTCCTCTAACAACCTCATCAAATTATACCAAGTTGGAAACTGCAAATCCATAATGGTCGCCACAGATTGACATCACTGACCTCGATTTGAGCCGTGTGTTTGGCGTAGAACTCCAAAGCTTCATCACCCTCCCCGTACGTACCTCCAGGCTTCAGCATGGCCTGGAGTTCTTTGTTGTGTCTGGCTAGCTGTAAGTGTGTATGGAGAAAAGGATGAGAATGTGTTTGTATTCAGTGAGACTGTGTATATCTGTTGTAATGTCATGTCTGGCCTTGCTGCTAGGCTCATAAAATACTATACTGAGAGCAAGAGGCCAGTGCCAATCTGAAAAACTTAGCACATTAATAGCATACCTAGTCTATGAATCTTTCTAATTATGTCATATGTATGCTGCTACATTGTTAAAGAGATCACATAAAGGTACAATTCTTAATCTTACTTTAAACGCCATGGCACCTACACCTCAGACAAAAACTCAAATATTGCACCATCTAAGGGCTTTGGATCATGAAGCTTTTAAACTGTACACCTTTCATCTAAAACTTCCCAGCATTGGTAAACATTTTTGTAAGGCCAGAAACATACTTCACACAAGTACCCGCACGCAGATGTGAGTGTTTGTCCAACACATTGCCAACGCACGGTCAGGTTGAACATGCTTAACGTGCATTCTTGCGTTACTGTGGAGGTAACAAAACTCAGTATTCAAGGGGGCAATAGGGTTACCTTCAAAAGTCTGTGCCATTTAAATGGAGGTGTTATTATTCAGACAAGTTGCTATAAATATAGTAACTTTATCTTACTTGCTCAGCAATATTGTCTCAAACTGTTGCTCAGCCATGACAGTAGTTAACTTGAAAGAGAAAACTCACCGTAGAAGCGGACAATGGACAGTTCACACTAATGTCTGCTATAGTGCCAATTTTGGCAATGTTAAGACTGCAACGCATACTCGAGTTGTGCTATTAATTGCGGTCTGACACATTTTGGGAGGCAACAACAAAACCGAAAGCATCTGCGTTCATGTACTTGCCTAGAGTATATTTCAGCCTTTAAATAAGAAACATACTTATGCAAATCCAGAAATGAATGCTTGGCCAATGCACTGCAAGTGCGCGGTCTGGTTGTAAATAACATGAATTCTTGCATTAGTGTGGCAGTAACAACCCTTGGTACTCAAAGGGGCAATAGATTTACCTTTGAATGTTTGTGCAATTAAACTGATGTGTTATTATTCAAGTAGCAAAGCTATAACCATGTCTAAAATTTCATTAAGTTGCTCAGAAAGATTCTCTTCAATCTATTCATCTGCCTTGACAGTAATGGGCCTGTCAGAGAAAACTGACTGTGGAAGTCTGACAACTGTTTATTCTAATGCCTGCTATAGTGTTCCTTGTGGTAACACTAGGTATTGCACTGCATTTTTAATTGAATTTTGATATATTATGCAAAAACGTGTGCAATCGAGCTTGGATAGCTAGAAGCATTTGCGTTCACATACTTCCGTAGAGTATTTATTGGACCTAAGATTGAACAATTGTTAAATCTATTTAATTTAAAATAAATATTAAACTTTGTCTGTTTTCAAAAATCCATCACTTGCATGTGTAAATATGTCTTATGTTTTATATTACTGTTTGTAAATTTAATCTCCTTTTCCTCTAGCTTAAAGTCTGTCAAATACCCACATTTTTAAAGTTCTCACAATGGCTCAATTACAACAACAACACAGGGTCAAAGCCTAGAAGTGAACAAATAAACTCGAAATAAACAAAATACACAGCCTATGAGTAGCCACCACAGAATTTGTTCCTGCAGTAACACTAAATGGATTACTTGTTGCTGCAATTATGGCCTGACCTTTTGAGCCTCAACCTGCAAAGGTGTTTTTCTCTATTATTTGATTAAAATTAAATCAAACTGTCCTGTCTAATGCAGTTTTTGTTCTCTGGTCTTTTCATTCTTGAACCTCTGATTCCAAACAGTGTCATTTTGTGGGTACATCTAGGGCCAGTAAAAACATCACACAGTTCAAAACCTCAGGTTACACAACTGCTCTTCTGTCGATAGCCCAGATAATTACGTGAATAGGCAGAAAATCTATACAGCTCAACGGCTCTTTTAGGCAGTGGAGGGAAAGGGGTGATATAATTCAGAAAGCTGACACAGTAAAAGTGTGTGTGTTTGTGTATGTGTAAATGCATATTTATGTGCGTCACCTGATGGGCCAGGATATAGATGTTGTGACCCACATTACGAGGAGAGGCAGCATGCTCTTCCTCGCCATGTTCTTCATCATCGTTGTGTTCCACCTCAATCTCTCCCTGCAAGTAGGCCTTCTTGATCACCTCCACCTAGGCACCGATCAAACATAAGATGTAACTATGTCAATGATAAAACTTAATGACAGTAGGTGGTTGTATACAAAATAGAAATCTGTGAACATGAAAATGAGAGAGACAGGTGGGTTTAAATGCAAAGCATCAACTAAACGTTTTCTTTGAGATAAATTAAGCTCTCTGTCAAAACACTGGATAAGCAGACAAAACAATCTTTGGTGCAGTTATGTCTAAAAGACAACATGAAATAAAAATGGACCCCATTTACTTTCTTGAAAGAATGCCCAAGGTTCAAACAAGCTAAGCTTTATCAACAGCCTTTGTGACATACTTTTACCCAAGACAATCAACAAAATTCGTGTTTACAGTAACAATAGAGCTTAACTTGTATTGAACACCGAACATTCCTTTGTTCCTATAAATGTCTCTGATCTTTTTGTGCATGATTGTTCATTGCTTTTCATTGTTCAATGCTTGTTTTGACCATTTTTAATTAAAACATGACTTTCTCCCTCATGTCTGTCTTGTTTTCTTTTTTTTCCCAAAGTTGAACTACTCTTGATTTGACATGGCATCTTATTGTGGTGCTCATAGCGCTAGACACTGAAGAGTTGTACATAGACCATCAATGAAAAAAATCCCACAAAGAGTATGCAAGAACATGGTCTGTGTGAACGGCCCTTAAATCTACCTCAGATTTGCCAATCGCAAATATAGGTTTTGTCCCAACCAGTCATGACCAAGACATGCATTGCATTATAAGATTAGATTTTTTTGTCAGTTGGTTTCTATTTGTGTTGCGACCCACAGTGAAATTGCATTGGTCCAAAATCCTACTCACCACTGACGTATATTAAAAAATTATTTGCTGTTATTTCCATTCGCACAGCATTTTACTTTTAGTAAGACAAAAAAAAAAATTACTTGATGCTGGAAAATGTTTACATCACAAAGTTAAGATGAGGTGTTTTACATACTATTGCTAGTATGCACATGTAGTAAGAGAGTGCTGTACACGTTGCACTACACTGTAGTTCGCCTTTACCAGTTCTTTAGGCCTCATGTTATACAAAATCCTCTCCGCGTTCTCACTGTCGTGGCGGCTTTCCATGATGGCCAGCAACAGTTTTGAAGCATTATTCTGTAAAAAAGACCACAGTTGTGTCAATTATTTCTGACTACAGTGAAAACTACATATTCCAGAATGTTCTGGGTGACCTCTGGCACCTTAAGCTCCAGTACGAGGTCCATCCGCTTCTTCCCGAGAGGGTTGATGTCATTTAGGATGAGAGCAATGATGATGTCGATGCCATTACATTCATGTGTGGCTATACAGTTCTAAGCAAGGGCAAAAATTTAAAAGTACAATAAAAATGTCAATTATTAAAGGTGATGCATGTCATTTTTCAATGTTTTCAATTCTTTCTCCTATCCCAGTGCACATATGATGGGTTATAAATGGATTCTTAATCATTTAATGTTGACTGCAGTTTGACAAGGTGTAATCAGAACGTGCTATCAAAATAACCTATAGAAATGAGTTTTCAAGAAAGTGTAAATCTAACCAAAAGCTTCCCAGAAGCTGTATGCACACAAACATATCAGAGAACAAACTGCTACAGTAAGCATGTTCACAAATTGTGAAAATCAACCTGCAATTAAGTGCTTATGGCCCTGGAACTGTGTGCCTCAGTAAGACACTAATCATAAAATCACCAAGGCACAAAAGTACATTTTCATCAAACAAGAACATTAAATTTATCTTTATAAAACTAGGACAATGACAATAATTATGGCCCTATAAAGTCAGAAACCTTGCATAATGCTAGCATAAAGAAAGATTACAATCATTTCCAAGAGGGTTGAATGAGTATGTGAGAGGAGCGAAGTAGAAGCAGAGCAGTATGATTTTTCCTGGAGCTAGTATGAGTGGGTTTTTTGAAAATCGGAGCATTATTGTTTTCTCTTGCTCCAAGAGCAGTCTACTAATGCTCCATCGTGAGCACAACAACTTTTAATGGCCCATAATGTGCAAGAATTCACATTTAAGCAGTATTAAACACTATTGGCATTAAAGAAAGATGAAATTTCTGAAGTTATTAGAAAGAATGTGAAGAAAAAATACAAACATCTATTGAAAATTAATGACGGAGAAGGAGAACGTGTGTGGACATGAACGTTCTGGCTTTCGTGCGTAACATGAACGTTCTGGCTTTCATGCATGGACATGTTTTTAAAATGTCAATTGGTATTATTAGTTGACTGCCACGTAATGTATGATGGGGATACGGTGCCTTATTCACTGTGAAACTGTGTTTTCTTAATGGCATAAATCGCACTGAAGGCTAAACTTAAAATGCATGGGCCGTGGCTGCTTAAAAGTCATGTTTCCAGAAAACACAATAACATCCATTTACATGTGTAAAGACAATCTAAAAGTCAGTAATACTTATCTCTCTCTCCTATTAAATATTTTGAATAATCATATCATCATTCAAATCTAATGCATCGCCAACTCAGACGTATTATGTCCTGCATTAAAAATAGAAATAAACTTCTAAATATCTAAAACACCAACTGAACTTACTAATTTTGTTAATATTGCATAGTTTGACTAACTGATTGCCATCTAAAATGTATTTTAGTGCTATAATTTATGCAATTTACATGTGCATATGAAGAAATTTAGCAAACACAAACCAAGGTAGAGAGAGGCAGATTTAAAATCTTTCAAATGTTTCAAAGATAATATTTAAAAGCTAGTATTTCTGAAAGTCAGCTCCGCATTGGACACATAGTTTTGATAGTCTTAACTAGTCTTGATAAGTAAGCTGATTTAAATAATTTAATATAGACATGGACTAATGTTAGTTTTCTAATAAAGCACACTGAAGCTTTTCTCCTAGTATTGTGTATTTATTTTTAATTTAATACATCTTATGTACAGAGGTTTGTGATTTTTTAAAACCATAAAATTATAGAATGATTATATATAGATTATAGAGGGGAAATTGTTGCCACTTTACTCACATACTCTGATCTGTAGACAATAGTGGGTATATACGCTCACTGAGCACTTTATTAGGAACACCTGTACACCTACTTATTAATTTGATTATCTAATCAGTCAGTTGCGGCAGCAGTGCAATGCATTAAATCATGCAGATACGGGTCAGGAGACAGAGGGGCTGGTTTGAGTATTTCTGTAACTCCTGATCTCGTGGGATCTTCATGCAAAACAGTCTCTAGAGTTTACTCAGAATCGTGCCAAAAACAACAAACATCCAGTCAGTGGCAGTTCTGCAGACAGAAACGCCTTTTTGATGAAGAATGGCCAGACTGGTTCAAGCTGACAGAAAGGCTATGGTAACACGGATAATCACTCTGTTCAATTGTAGTGAGCAGAATAGCATCTCAGAATGCACAAAACATCGAACCTTGAGGCGGATGAACTACAACAGCAGAAGACTATGTCGGGCACTTTATTAGGACCATAGTGTTCCTAATAAAGTGCTAAGTGAGTTTAGTTGGTGCAGCACCACGTAGTCTTAAAAAAACTGAAAAAAGAGTATTGTATATAGAAAGGAATAGTTCATCCAAAAATTTCAATTATGTCATTATTTATATTTTTCTTTCCCTTATGTTGTTCCAAACCGGTATGTGGTTACTTTTTTTGTGGACAAAGGAATGGCAGTTTTAGGACAAAAAACAAAAACAAAAACACCATAAAAGCACCATACAACTCCAAGCCTTCTGAAGTTGTACAATACATGATGTCGATTCTTGCATTGATTCTTACAGCACTGATTCTCACAGCACTGATTCTCACACGTGAGGTAACAGAACGCAATAACCCATTTCTGAATTCTAGATGCAAATGCGGCTAGATGCAAGCTTCGAAGAGGGCAAGATTATCAGTTAATAACTCAAATGTTGGTGTTCCTTAAACAAACCTATTTTATGGTGACTTTTTGGTGGGATTTAAAAAAAATAATTTTTTTATCCTTTTTGGAGCTTGACAGCCATGGTGCATTAATAATGAGGGAATTTTCCATTTTGCTTTCAATTCACCTGGTTCTCATGGCAAGGGCCCTGGCAGTACTCAGTCAGGCTCTCCACAGTCTGGTTAATGAGAGCGACATTCTTCTCATTAATATAAAGCCCCAGCAGGCCCAGGCCCCCTGTAGTGCTGCCACATATACAATCCAGGAACTGCAGTGTCTCGCACACCAGGTTGTAGTTGTTTTTGTTGTTTTGACAGCGAAGGAAGTTCTAAGGAAAGAAGTGGGGAAACAGCTCAGTGGAAAAGGTGGTTAACAGGATATGAGGGACATGCTTTTATATTTATATGTCAAATTAGTGAGTTTGATGAACTCATAGGGCCAGAATCTACTGGAATAAATGTCTGGGCTTTAAAGGGATAGTTCACCCAAAAATGAAACCTATATGACTTTCTTTCTTCCACAAAAGGAGATGTTAGGCAGAATGTTAGCCTCCATTCACTTTCATTGCATCTTTTTTCCATACAATTAAAGTGATCGGTAACTGAAGCTAACATTCTACCTGACATCTCTTTATGAAAAGAAAGTCATATGGGTTTGGAACAACATGAGGGTGAATAAACAATGATAGAATTTTTATTTTTGGGTAAACTATCAATTTAAAGCCAAACATTTCTTTCAAAAGACACTGGCTCTAGATTTTCTTACAGTACACGTTCTATTTTACCTAAAGACTTTTTGCTGACCATTTGCATGAAAGCTCAAGATGCAAACAATAGGTGAGCAAGGAAATTATTATGAAACAATTCACCAAATGCTTTGTGATAATGTAATGACAAATAATCACACAATTCTGTAATTGCCGTGAAACTAGCATGAACCCCTTCTTCAAGACCTACTTAAATTAAGGAAATAAGAACCGACCGATTTCTCACAAAAGTTGTTTTGAATGCTAAATGTTAAATTCTAAACCTATTTTATCTTAAAGTGAACATCAAAATTGGTTTCTGGCCCCTTACAAAACATCTAGAGTTCTGGAAAACTAGCCACAAACTTGCCACAAATTTGCCACTCATTACTTTCACATGCAAATGAGCTTGTGATTCGCCGCAAATGTTTGCAGCTCTTCACCGGTAGTGGTAAATCTGCCTCAAACCTTTGGCAACAATGGACAATATGCCACAAGTTTGCAGCAAAACTCATTTGCATGTGAAAATAATCAGTGGAGAATTTGTGGCAAGTTTGCAGCAAATTTGCCACGAACCCTCAATTTCCTTATTGTGCTTGATTCTTCAGTGCACATTATTCATAATAAAAAAACAATTCTTTGTAATCTTTCATTAAAATATAATACTTTCCTCCTCCAACCACCTAGCTCCATTCTGGTTTGGAATGCCAACTTTTCACAAGCCAATCAATTACTGAAGGATGTAATCAAGTCCTGCTCTAAATTTTTTTCTCGTTAAATACCCTTATGTTGATATATGCAATTTAATGGAAGTAAAATTGGTTGCAAATACCGTTTTATGTTGATTGAATGAACATGAATTCATGGAAAGGAATGCTCTATTGCTAATCAGCTCTACTGCCCTGAAACCAAAAATATAAAGGACCCTGGCGAAAAAATAGCAAGACTACACATAAAACGTAAGCTACTGCTTTAGCTTGCAATAATGCTCATTTTCGAAGCATTTTCTAGTTCAATAACCTGCAGTTCACGGTTGTGGTTCTCGCACAGCAGCTGCATGAGACGCAGAATTGGCTGCATAATCGTGATTATCACGCTCATCTCGTTGTCATCCTGGTTCTTATCGCCCGTGCTAGCCTGACCCTCTGCCACATTCAGATGTTCGTCGGCATCCGCCTCTCGTCGGTACGCAGTAAAGGCCTTCTTGGTGGCCGTAGAGGCTTCCAGAAGCTGCTCCCGCACTTCTTCGGTTACTACGGCAACATCCTTCACTGGGGGTGGGGGGGGGGATTACATTAGAATGACATACACTAGTAGTTATACATTTTCACTTATGAATTTATGACTATTTTTCAGTAATGAATGCCAAGCCCTGACCTTTCTTGCGCGTTTGGGTGTCCTTGTCGTTGGCGTCCTCGTCTTTGCGTTTGCTGCCCAGATCACTTGTGTTCACCGTCACAGTTGCCTTGATCTCTTGTTGGGCAAGCTTCATCCGCTCGTAAAACACTTTAAAGAACTTCTCTGACTTATTGTCACCTGTCAGACGGCAGAAAAACGACCGCTGGAGCGACAGGTAGGAGAGAAAGAGTAGGAGGGTGAGAAAAGTTAGCATAGATTTAGCATAAATGTTCTGCAATCTCATCTGCAATACATCAATAAGACTTTTTCTCTTAGATGATAAAAAGGACATTTAAATGACTTTGCAACATATTTGGTTTATAATCTGCCCTTTTTAAGATGTTAAGCATATGTTTGTACACAAAATTTAGAATGTGATTATTTCCAGATTAAATGTTCTTAAACAGACATCTTGGAGACATCTGATTATTTTTTACAATGTTTCTTGTCATTTATTTAGGCTTTTATTGAACGGCACAACTAAAAGCTACATTTCTCATTGCACTAGCTGGCAACTTCATTATGGTTTTAGACCTTTTGCAATCTTTCTGGGTAAAATAACAGTTGGCTAACAGTCTTCTTTTTCAATTGGTTTCGTGGTGCATTCACCCAGAGCCCATGACCTTATGTAATGCCCACATCCAGATAATAGACACTCACACCTTAGTAATAATTACAGAGATCCTAATCCCACTTGAGTCAGTACATGAAATGACAGACGTCAGCTTTTAGGGACTGGGATTGCACACAAATTAACATTATGTAATAATTTACACACGTTGTTCCAACCCTGTATGACTTTCTTTCAAAAAACATAACAGAATAGTTAGGTAGAATGTTAACCATAGTCACCATTCACTTTCATTGCATTTTTATTTTTTATTTTTTACACGCAATAAATATGAATGGTGACTGAGGCTTACATTCTGTCTAACATCTCCTTTGTGTTCCACCGAAGAAAGTCAGTCATATGGGTTTGGAGCAAAATTAGTAAATGATGACAGAATTGTCATTTGAGGGTAATATTACTCAAACGTTTCGAAAACAAATTCTGTCCAAATAGTGCTATAACGAAAGTTACCGTATGTCATTGTAAAATAAACTCTTATTTCAAAAGATTAAGGAAAATTTGCTTTCTCATGATATGACCCCATTAATGGCGCTAACCCCTGTGCCAGTACATGATGAGTTAAATTAGCAGAGTGGCACAGCCATGCTCCAAAGCAGAGTTCTCACGTCCCTCCCTCCCCTACACCCTGTTTACTGCCAGCCCGACACACACCACTGCGGTTATATAACCCTCTCAGAGCAGCCTTGCTCGTGCACACACGCAGCAATTGCCACGGAAATAACCTGGAGTGCCTCCCTCAGCTCACGTGATTTTACACCATCTGTCTTCACACTGTCCCATGTGCTACAAAGTTGGCACCATCCACACATTTACACAAAGAAACACAATATCTCATGCAGACGCACACATTGCTGTCAAGAGAAAACAGATCTCAATACAAAATTCCATGTTTTATATTTCTTTACGCAAAACTTCAAACAGAAAGTAAATGTAAAAATATAAGTAGTTTTCCTGTAGCTAAACTGGCATGGCATTGCACTAGTGCTAAGGTTATGGGATCGACTCCCAAGAACCACACAAAATAATAAAAGTATGTATACTGATTAAGTTGCTTTGGATAAAAAGCATCAGTCAAATGCATAAATGTAGCTCAACTGGTAATGCTTGGTGTTACCAACACGAAGGTAATATGTTCGATACCCAGGAAATGGGTGTTAGACTGGAGTGGTGGTGGCGTAGTGGGCTAAAGCACATAACTGGTAATCAGAAGGTTGCTGGTTCCCCCACAGCCACCACCATTGTGTCCTTGAGCAAGGCACTTAACTCCAGGTTACTCCGTTGTCCCTGTAATAAGTGCACTGTAAGTCGCTTTAGATAAACGTCTGCCAGATGCATAAATGTAGCCCAACTGGAAGAGCATGCCATTACTAACGACAAAGTCATGGGTTCAATTCCCAGGAATTGTTCAAACTGGAAGAACATGCTATTGCTAAAGTCAAGGCCATGGGTTTGATTTCCAGGAATTTTACCAAACTGATAAAAATGGATAAAAAGCATCTGCCAAGCATCATGCGTAAATGTAGCTCGACTGGTAAAGTTATCGCCAAGATAATAAGTTATATTTCCAGGAGACACACATACTGATAAAAATGTATAATTTGAATGCTCTGTAAGTTGCTTTGAATAGAAGTGTCTTCCAAATGCACAAATGTATCTGAACTGGAAAAGCATGTCATTATGTCATAGGTTTGATTACCAATGAATTCATAAATTGTTAAAAACTTAAAAACGTCTGCCAAATGCATAAATTTAGCCAAACGTCAATGCCAATGGTATGGGCTCGATTCCTAGGAATAATTATAACTTGAATGCACTGTAAGTTGCTTTGGATAAAAGTTCCAAATGCATGAATGTACTTATGTTTTTGTTTTTTAACACCACACTAAAATGCAGTAAGGAAAAAAAAAAAAAAAACACATTTCTATAATTAAACACTGGTTAAATGTTCTGAATGTATGGTCATGTTTTTCTCTGGTATATCCTGTCCTACTTTTGCTCGTTTCTTTTTCCTTACATAAGTCTGTAATCAGCAGAGTGGTGGAGGGGGGGAGTGGAGAGAGACAGCTCATGCACGCCAGCACAGGATGGTTAAAAAAAAAAAAAAGAAGAGGGAAAGAGAGCAGAGGAAAATCCTGCCCTATTTTTCCTGAGCCAAACAGGCATGGAGTGAGTGTGCGATGTGCGACAGAAGAAGAAAGGGAGAGTGAGGAGTGCGATCTATCAGCGGAATTCTAGGGCAGTTTTGAAAGCTTGTTACATAACTAGCCTTCTTTCCAGGTTCACAGCGAACTCATTCAGCCCTCTTTGAGACAACGGCGAGCCAAAGAAACACAACACACCCACAGGAGTGTGCGCATACACATACAAAGGAGATGTACTTGAAAAATGATTCATATGTATCAGTGCTTACAATAAAAACAACTTAGTTTATCAAAAAAAGGAAACTAAAATTCTATGCTAGTCTGGCTGAATGACGTCATTGTTAAATGCTCCTCAATCAAGTTAATTGAAGACAGCCATGACACAGGGCCAATCGTTCTAAATGATTAAAATGAAAAAGCAAATCAACAGGTTATGTAAGGGCTCGCAGCAAAGAAGTGGAGTTTATAGCATTACAGCATGCAAATATGCAAGCCTCATGACTGCTCTAATAAACAACACGGCCGCATCAAATGCGTTGCTACAGTAAACATGTCAACACCTGACTACCATATGACGCACAGCCGGGAAAACAGAAAAACAGTGGAAAGGTTCATAAAAAAAAGCAAGGAAAGTGTTTAATTGATGTCATTCTGAAGTAGGGCTCTACAAACCTTTTTCAGGCCAGTGACCCTTTGGTAGCTAAAGAGACACAGCAAAGACCCCTGTTACATATAAAAAAAATAAAAAATAAACGTTTTAAGCCCAATTTCATCAGAGGCAACTCCGTCTAGCTTTTGTTGAACACAACAATGTGTCCTGTGTGTACGACCCCTAAATCCTCACTAAACAGAGTGTTCAACGTTGAGTACAGTTGGTGTCCCAACTCTAGCTAATCTAGTGAAAATGCTATTGTACCCAATCGCAAAATTACAAATAGGGATGCACAGATATATCGGCTTCCAATATTTATCAGTCAATTATTATTTTTTATTTTTTTCTCCCCAAATTGGCATGCCCAATTCCCAATGCGCTCTAGGTCCTCGTGGTGGCGTAGTGACTCACCTCAATCCGGGTGGTGGAGGACGAATCTCAGTTGCCTCCGCGTCTGAGACCGTCAATCCGCGCATCTCATCACATGACTTGTTGAGCGCGTTACCATGGAGACCTAGTGCATGTTGAGGCTTCACGCTATTCTCCGCTGCATCCACGCACAACTCACCACGCACCCCACCGAGAGCGAGAACCACATTATAGAGACCACGAGGAGGTTAACCCAACATGACTATTCCTCCCAAGCAGCCGGGCCAATTGGTTGCTTAGGAAGCCTGATTGGAGTCACTCAGCACACCCTGGATTTGAACTTGCGACTCCAGGTGTGGTAGTCAGCATCTTTACTTGCTGAGCTACCCAGGCCCCTATCAGTCAATTACTGACCAAATTGAAATCAGCATATCACTTATAATCATGAAAACGGCGATAAAAAACAATAATAAAAAAAAACAATGGTTGATTTATAATGAATTAGTAACACACTTTGTAAAAAGCATAAATGGACGTGACAGTTGTGAAAATGGCACTAACCTATAGCAGGGGTATTCGATTTAAGTTCCAAGTGGTCCAGTCTCTACATTTCCTTCCCAGCAAAGGTCCGGATAATAATACGTACAGTAGCTTACATGGTGTCAGTAGTCATTTGGATATTAAATTATATAATTTTTATAACTTACCACATTGGTAGCAATAGTACTTTGTAAAGAAATAATAAATAAATCCTAAACAGTCAAATGTCTCTTCAAAACATGGGGAGGGATAAGAACATTGAGGACCCAGAGAGTAGTGGGGTCTGAGGGATCTTCTACCAAAGGATTTATATATTTCATCAAGACTTCATCAGTCGAGGGCACATGGATATGAATATTGAAAGATATGATCAACAGTTCGTTTTGAAGCTGAATGACAGCAGTCCAGTTTTCGTGTTTAAATATTTTTACATTCAGAATATATAGTGTGTATGGACACAGGAAGCCTTTTGACGACTAAAAAATACTGTATGGGGGTTCAAGAGATTCCCCTGAGAGAAAATGTATACAAATGTAAAAGTCTGAATTAACCATTTTTATATTTTCCTTAAAGTGAAAATCTACTCACAAATAAACAAACAAAAACAAAAAATCTACATAACAGTGGAAAATGTAAATACTGTTTGCTTAATTTAAGAATAATTAGGTGTTCCTTGCCATCCATGCCATGATGACATCTCGGACTCATTTTCACAGAATTAGAACAAAAATCTGTTTGTTTATTATAAAAAAGGCTCCCAACATGCTGATTAATGAAGCGAAATTTAGATGTAAAAAAACATCCTGACACAAACCTGGCTTAGCTGAACCGTCTAAATCACATATCAGACAGATAATATGCTTAATTTTTGTTTTGTACAGTGTTTTTAAGCAAAAGATGGCAGTATCTGTAGCCGGGTCTCCACTACAATTGTTAAAATGTCCACGCCTGCAACTACGTACAGTAAATCAGGTTTTATGGGGCACCTCGTTTCTATAGTGGGGAGAGAGGCAACACGCGGAGAGTAGGAATAAGTGCACAGAGCTGGACACGCTTTATTCCCGCTCGCGCCATTCCCGCTCTGTGCACGTATACACATCCCATTCACGTCATAATCACTTAGCCAGGTGTCAGATAACTAGCACAAAGATTTAGATCTCAGTCTGGATTGAAGAGTCCTGACCCTGACCTATAGGCTACTTGGAGGGAAACCATCCAAAATGCTTTAAAACCAGCAGACTTTGACTTCTGAGACATCGGTATGATATCCATTAAAGCTGCATGATTGACTGAATTAAGATTGAAATCCAAATATGGTCTTGCACGATTTCTTAACCTTAAAAAATTGCGTTTCTGCATTTAGCATGCAAGTCAGCACTGTGTGAGCAAGCGGTGCCCTCTAACGCTCTGGGCCGCATTATCCATCATCAGTTATCTAATATTCCACTATAAGACAGAATTTAAAAAGGGGTTTTGTTACTTTGATTTAAACTTTTTATTTTTCCATGATGTGGTTGCATTTCCGTGGAAATGCCCAACATACGTATAGTATGAATTTTTAATGTTCTATCGTATACAGTACATACATGTAAAATGTGAGTTCTGTTGTTTTGAACCGCAAAATATTAGAAGTTGTGATAACAGAAATGCAAAAATGTTTTAAAATTACAAAATAACCTTTTTGTCATTTCCGTGGAATTGCCCAACATATAGTATGAATTTGAATGTTCTATATTGTCCAGTACATACAGGTGCATCTCAATAAATTAGAATGTCGTGGAAAGTTCATTTATTTCAGTAATTCAACTCAAATTGTGAAACTCGTGTATTAAATAAATTCAATGCACACAGACTGAAGTAGTTTATGTCTTTGGTTCTTTTAATTGTGATGATTTTGGCTCACATTTAACAAAAACCCACCAATTCACTATCTCAAAAAATTAGAATACATCATAAGACCAATAAAAAAAACATTTTTAGTGAATTGTTGGCCTTCTGGAAAGTATGTTCATTTACTGTATATGTACTCAATACTTGGTAGGGGCTCCTTTTGCTTTAATTACTGCCTCAATTTGGCGTGGCATGGAGGTGATCAGTTTGTGGCACTGCTGAGGTGGTATGGAAGCCCAGGTTTCTTTGACAGTGGCCTTCAGCTCATCTGCATTTTTTGGTCTCTTGTTTCTCATTTTCCTCTGACAATACCCCATAGATTCTCTATGGGGTTCAGGTCTGGTGAGTTTGCTGGCCAGTCAAGCACACCAACACCATGGTCATTTAACCAACTTTTGGTGCTTTTGGCAGTGTAGGCAGGTGCCAAATCCTGCTAGAAAATGAAATCAGCATCTTTAAAAAGCTGGTCAGCAGAAGGAAGCATGAAGTGCTCCAACATTTCTTGGTAAACGGGTGCAGTGACTTTGGTTTTCATAAAACACAATGGACCAACACCAGCAGATGACATTGCACCCCAAATCATCACAGACTGTGGAAACTTAACACTGGACTTCAAGCAACTTGGGCTATGAGCTTCTCCACCCTTCCTCCAGACTCTAGGACCTTGGTTTCCAAATGAAATACAAAACTTGCTCTCATCTGAAAAGAGGACTTTGGAACACTGGGCAACAGTCCAGTTCTTCTTCTCCTTAGCCCAGGTAAGACGCCTCTGACGTTGTCTGTGGTTCAGGAGTGGCTTAACAAGAGGAATACGACAACTGTAACCAAATTCCTTGACATGTCTGTGTGTGGTGGCTCTTGATGCCTTGACCCCAGCCTCAGTCCATTCCTTGTGAAGTTCACCCAAATTCTTGAATCGATTTTGCTGGACAATCATAAGGCTGCGGTTCTCTCGGTTGGTTGTGCATCTTTTTCTTCCACACTTTTTCCTTCCACTCAACTTTCTGTTAACATGCTTGGATACAGCACTCTGTGAACAGCCAGCTTCTTTGGCAATGAATGTTTGTGGCTTACCCTCCTTGTGAAGGGTGTCAATGATTGTCTTCTGGACAACTGTCAGATCAGCAGTCTTCCCCATGATTGTGTAGCCTAGTGAACCAAACTGAGAGACCATTTTGAAGGCTCAGGAAACCTTTGCAGGTGTTTTGAGTTGATTAGCTGATTGGCATGTCACCATATTCTAATTTGTTGAGATAGTGAATTGGTGGGTTTTTGTTAAATGTGAGCCAAAATCATCACAATTAAAAGAACCAAAGACTTAAACTACTTCAGTCTGTGTGCATTGAATTTATTTAATACACAAGTTTCACAATTTGAGTTGAATTACTGAAATAAATGAACTTTTCCACGACATTCTAATTTATTGAGATGCACCTGTACATGTAAAATGTGAGTTCTGTTGTTTTGAACTGCAAAAACAGAAGTGCAAAAATGTTTTAGAAGTACCAAATAACCTTTTTTGTCATATAACCATCATATTATCATATTTAGTTATTTTTATCTTTTTATTCTATTTATCTTTCATTGTGGCTTGACAAATCCAATCCATGTTCAGTGGAAATTATTTATGTAAGAACAGTGAAAATAATTCCAAAGTAAAACAGTGATCTAATGACAAAATAAGGTAAATGGCAAAATATCGGTATCGGGCTATGGTTTTTTGTTAAAATCGGTATCGGTCAAAAATGTTCATAGTGGTGCATCCCTAATTACAAATGAAATGTTTTAAAAAATTAGGTAAAAAATAAATAAAATAAAAAATACAATTATTGTGTTTTTTATGATGGTATTTGAGTATTTGGGTACTTGTATCCATCCTTAGTAACATGGAGCCTTGTGGATCTTGTTGGTAGAGCTGGAATTCATTTAAGAGTCTGCAAGGTTGTACAAGCTTGTGCATACGATCAGCTCCATGTTGTAATAAACATGCATTACCTCTGCATGACTTTTTATGTGCTGCGTGACCTAAGTGAGCATGACACTGCATAATTCATGTGAGAAATGAATAAGCGGATGTATCATGAGTTGGTGACTTTAAGGACACCCTCGTATACCTCCTGCATTAAGTCATGTCTTTAGCATTAGGAGCTGTGTTCTGTACATCAATGTTCTTTCAGGGCAGTACTGCATGATACCTCATCAGCGTGAGTCATGGGAACAAAATAATGGCTTTTGTTTTGTGGCCAATAAACAATGAGACAATGATGGAAAATAAGATTGCAGTCAAAGTGAATTTTGGACAGTCTGAAGTTTAAACATTTTCTGTAAGCAAATATGCCTTGCTAAATAAGCTGCTAGCTTAAAATATTTTTTTTGTCTTTGGTGACCATGACATAAATTTGCTGAACGAATACACTGTGTCATGTTTGGACTTGAACCAACATCCAAGTAAGCACTTCGGCTTTTACATGCCATAAGCACATGCACTACCCACTAGGGGTTGCACAACTACTGATTTTTAATAGTCGATTAGTCGAGGCTTTTAGTTGATTCAAATTTGACTAGTCATTACATCATTCCAAACCCGCAATAAATCCAACTTCCCTACCAGTAAAAACCTATTTACGTTATTCACAGCAGCAGCATCTTTGATTTTTGACGGGAATGACAACGAGGCTTTAAGGGATAGACATACAGTTTCTTCAATGGGTTGTACAGTTGTTTGAAGTGTTTTTGGATTGTTCCGTGGACAAAATATTGAAAAAACATCTTTCCGAGAACATTCAGCAGACAAAAAAAACTCCAGAAAACATGAGTTGTGGAAAATCAGATGTGATCTAGGAGATTTTTACTGCTTTATACCATGCGTGCCACTGAAGAGATGGTAAGTCTATCCCTCACAGCCTCGTTGTCATTCCCATTTAAAATCAAAGATGGTGCTACCGTGAATAAGGTCTATAGTATACAATAGATAGATCTATGTTTGCTACATTATAATTGGTTTAGCTTTCTTTTTTTTTTTTTTAAATCAACGTAGCTAGATACCTTCAGGCTTCAGCCAGGCAGACTGTGCTTGGGGTCCTAAAAGTTGCCATTGAATTGCCCATAGTCATCTGAGGGGAAAATTATGATCGACGGTCTGAGCATTATTTTGCATGTGAACGGATTGGATGGAATAAACATCAACCATTATGTTATCTCCTCATAAGCACCTTTATATTAGAAGTGTCCAACAATAGTTAGGCATACATCGAGCTGGAACGTAGCTAAGAGTTAACATATTTAGTTTGGCCTGGAACACCTGTAGCTGCTGGCGGTTCCACTTCCTCTTGCAGCATCTTTTTCAGATGGTTATGGCTGGCCCCTCTCATTCTCTCTGGGATAAATTGAAGATGTTTGAAGTGGGGATCTGGAATGCAGGCATCACTGGGGATGCATTCTGTCAGGTCATTGGGCTCCAGCATCGAAGAGCTTTTATAACTTTAGCATAATCGAGATCTCGAAGGAGCAAGCAGCAACCAGGTCAGATGTCCCAACACACAAAGTTGTGTTTGATCATGTCAAAAAGGGTTCCTTTTAAAATGATTATGCATAGCACTTGTATTTCTGTTATACGTATTTGAAAGCAATTTGCATATATTGCAGCTTACCACAATATTTGTGTCATCTTTATAAAAGTTCATTTGAGCCACTTCGCTTTTTGAATGCAGAACCACTGGGCTCCACACACCCGCTGTATTTCTTCTTTTATTTTTTGGCTATTCGCTTTCTACTAGCATATTGCCACCTACTGGGCTATTATGCAATCATGGTTTATTTTCTGATTCTTTCCCTTTTGCACTTGCTGTAGTTCCTACAGATGCCTTTTTATAAATCATGTGGTAAGTGACTAGTGCCACGGCTTTGATGCTGGTTCACACATTCTACAAATTGTCGCTATAATCTGGCTGAAACAATTAAAGTTCAGTTCCTAAATGATCAATGACATCATTGCCTATACTTTTCATCTAATCTTACACCCAAGCAACAGTTCGAGACCTGTCTTAACCCTTTAACCCATAGTAGGTGGAATAATAGTTTCAGTTTGCTATATTACCCTGCAACGGCAAAACACAGTAACTACTCGTTTGGCAAAATTTAGTTATAACCGAAATTGAGTCCCGTAGAGTATGATATGTCCAGTGACAGATGGGATTGGAACAACTACACTCAGATTCAGAGAAAACTAGGTGTAAATAAAAATTTTCATCACGATACGATCATATATAGTTGTTGTTAGCCAACGATTCAATGTTTGCCGATGCCTAAATGTCTGCCACAATTTCGATTTGATTCAGGGGCATACGATTGATATGAAATTATGTGCCTATTTCACACAACCAGTTGTATTTCTCCCAAACTTGCATTTAACTCCCAAATGCGACCAGAATATATATTTTTACATTTTACTGAGCTCTCTGAAATGTGCAAATCCAGTATTAACATTGGGACATCCACAACAAAATAAGGTACTTCAGTTGTTGAAATAAATTATATATATAAAAAGTCTTTCAATGATCCTTCTGTGCTCTCTGAAAAGTGCTAATCCAGTATCTACGTTGGGACATCCACAACAAAAAGTATTTCAGCTGTTGAAAAAATATAGGAAAAAAATATATATATTTAAAAATAAAAAAATAAATAAGAGTATACTTTTCCCGTTTTTTTTTTTTTTTTGGCTGCTACTGCTCAGAGTGCTAGGTTGCTGCATCGCTTAGTGCTTGTTGTAAAATATACATCAATGTTTTAACATTGCATCAATAACAAATGCATTGTTGTTTATTTGAACAATACATCGATCCAGATCGATGGATCGTTACACCCTTAGAGAAAACAAAGTGAGACTAATTTATAATTAACAATTGGCTGGACAATCCAAAAACTTTGCAGCCTTTTTCCCCCAGTTCAGTGTTGTCGTGGTTACTGCATTTTGGCTTTGTAGGGCAGTGTATATCAGCAAGCCTGTCCAGCAAGGTGACCATCTATTACACTTTGCTTAAGCAGGTGAACATGAGCAGACGTCTTACAGCTGCCTCAACGGACAAAGAAAAAGGTCAACTAGCAACTGCACCACCCCACCCCATCTACCCATCTCCTCCATGCAAGCCCTTGGCATCAACGGATGTTATGTAAGATCTATTTATAAGTGCAAGTTGCTCTACGGCTCCCAACCACTCAATCAGCTCAGCCGTCAACTTGCCCACCCCGCTGCGTTACCATGGGAACGGCTCGCGCAGTGGCGGCTAGGGATGCAGAGTGATGACAGTGGGCAGTTATGTGCAACGTCCTTCACACTTCAACAGAGTTTGAAATTCAACACGTTTGGATAAAAGGTGCTCCCAATGCAAGGGTCTTGAATGCACTCACAAATCCATTAAAGAGGTTTGAGGACTCTAGAGGAGATGCCGCATATGGCACAACGTACTAATAAGATGAATAGGGGGGTAAAAAAAAAAGCCCTGGAGAGCTAGCAGGGATTGGAGGGTGAAATCTAGAGCGTTGCTAACAGATGTAAATACGGCTGAGGACAGCTTTAGACGCAACCACTCTGCTCTTGCATCCCTGTTGTGTAATAGCAAGTGGGCAAGTGATATTTACTGTATCATTAACAAAAAGTAAAATGAAAACTAAAGTACCAATTGGAAAAACTGAAACTAAATGAATATACATTTTCATGACTACAAAATAAAAATGACACAGTATATTATAAAAATGTAAACTTTACAATTCCACTTCATTAAACATGATTCCAAATTCCACTCGATAGTGATAACACTAGATGGCCCTGAGATATTTAACGCTGTTAAACATATTTCATTCATGACTGTTGATTTAATGTTTTAATTTAGTGCAGTTAATTGTTTAAAAAATACCTCAAGCGCTGAAGAGACCATCCACACCCATGATGCACTCTCAATGATGCAATCAAGTCAGTCACCCTACACTCTCAAACTACTTATGTATTTGGTTTGTTCGGTTCATGGCTTAGAACTTTATGAAGACTTAAAAAATCCATATGGAATTGGTTTTTTTGTTTTTTTGCAAATCTGTCCCAGTAGGGGGCAGTCAGTGCGACTCCAGCTGTAAAGGCAATGCACCTCGTCAAACCAATGAGGGCAGACAGCACAGCCTTCCACAGATGATGTGCTCTTGTGCTCAAAGACAGCAGGACCGAACACAATAGAATCATGCAGGGACCTCAAGACATGTTTTTCAAAGTCCAAAACTACGTTTAACTTTACACAACGTCCTAAAAACATGGCAACTATGAATGGAGATGCTAAAAGCTAGTGAGACACGACACAATCAAAGTGAGATGCTCCAAAAGTGTTCATCTGTCACATGAGTACGTAGACCAACCACTAAAAAAAGCCGGATGGACGTAGGTAAATAATAAAACAAATAAGAAATAAATTAACATGAAATAAAACAAATAATATTCAGACGCTTTTTGTATTGTTTAAATGCTTTACTTGTCTGCTGCCTCAATATTTGTTTATGATGTAATGTTTTTGAATTATCTGAATATTTATTATAAGTTACATTTATAGTTATTTTAATTATTCTATACTAATTTATTTTTTATCAAATGACAGCTCTAATTTGAGCTATATCAGTTAATGCATTAACTATGGCAGTCCTAAAATAATGAAACAAACTAAACATACAGAAACACTAAAACTGAGAGAACTAGAAAACACTGAAAATAAAAAGTAAAACTAAACCAAACTAGTTTTCTGTTTTCTAACGTCATCGATTTCTAAACTATGCGGTACCAGAGAGCAGTTTTGAAAGTTTCCACATTCCAGTGTGGATGAGTGATAAATGAAGCAAAATCAGTGCGGATTTTTATTTATTTATTTTTGTATGAAAATTAACATTGACATAGGTAATAAAGAATAATGAAAACTAATATGAATTGAAATAATAATTTTAAATAAATGTAAATAAAATAAATGAATTATATATATATATATATATATATATATATAAATAATAACCCTGTCTTGGGCAAGGACAGAGCTATGGAAATGGCTAACTGTGAACACTCAAGTTCACAGAACATCTTCAAGGACGATTACGACCGTGACAAAGTCCGAAAGTATGTGTGTAAATATTTATAGCTCGTGTGTTTGTTAATGCCATAAGAACCTCCCCCCTAACATTGGGTGTTTGTTTCAAGTTATGTAGGTCACAAGCTAATGTTTAACGGTGGTGCGTGCACATATGCGGCAAGCAACAGGTGCAGGGTGTGACCTGAAACCTTCGTATAGCATAGCGGCATGATTTGGGAGGAGTCCTCCTCGCTTGTATCCTGTTCCACTTGATACCCGATTTTTCCAAAGTTCAGGAAATTACATAACAGACCTCACTATGGGAAGATTCCAGGTTTTAGACTGTTGACATTGAGCGTGATGAAAGACAGCAGGATCTTTCCATTCTTCTCTGCCACCCACCTTTTTATCTTAACTTAGTTATAATATATTTGGATGTCGACATGGAAGTCCTATCAATGGCAAGCTTAAAATGTAGCCACAAGTCAGAACCTGACCACATGATGACAACCGGAAAAAGAACTCAACCAATAATAAGGGCCAAAAAAAAAAAAAAGCTCTGTCCTTTGGACCCCAATTTGAGGGCCATCCAATGGTTGTGGCATGTGTTAGCAGTTGCTAAAGCTCAGGGAAAAGACAACCTTATATCCCTCAGGAAGGAGGAGAGGTGCCTTACGGGTGTCCTGACATGCATTTCTATTGATATTTTTTTCAGGAAAACACAGAATGTTTACGTGAGTGTGTGCATGCCTGTATATGTGCCAGCTAGAAATAACAGGGTCTCAAATTCAAATTAATTCATCACTCTTTTAAAGAGACTGAGATGCATAGTATGTTGTAAAGCCAATAGACTGCAAAAGTTGGGTTCTGGAAGTAAAAAACTAAATTAATCTTTTCCATAGGAGAATTGATTGTTACATATCCCATAATAATCTGAGGTTAAGAAACCTAATGAACAAAAACACTGATGTGTTAAGATTTCATGGCAGTACTTAGATACTTATGTTTTTAATCTGTTGAGCAACCTTAGTTTCATAGTGCATAAAAACACAAGCTGATTATTAAAGGCCATCTATTTATACATGCAGTTTGGCTCCAAACAATCTTCCAGAATATGAAACTAGTAATTTATATCCTTCTGTCACGGAGGAATGTGTATGCCGACGTTACAGTCGGAGTGGGAGATTGTATGTTTGAAAATGGCGTGTTTGAAAATGGCTGGTAAAGCATCTCTCAAGCTTAAAGCCCACTTGCTGTAGAGCGAGTGGGCGCCAGCTTCCATCACGGGTCATCCAGAACTTTGCTGTTTTCACACACTCTGCTTTGCACTACACTCTATTTCTCTCTCTCTTTCCCTCCTACTCCTACTTGAGCATTACTCACCACAGATGTAAAAGTCCTGTCTGCCCTTCCACAATCTGTCTGGCCTGGTAATTTTACAGTATGTAGTTGGACTAAAAGACGCTCATGTATATGAGCTGAATGCCAATAGACCCTTTCCTCAGACTGCATTGATGCATTTTTGCCTTGATTTAGCCGGGTAAATATAGCACACTTTTTTTTTTTTTTTTTTTATTATTTTACATTTTGAAAGCATTTAACTCTATATTTATTTTATATTATTTGTGCTATATTTTTCATGCAAAAAACAAAAAAAAAAAAAAAAAAAAACATTACAGCAGCTGAGGGAGTAACAGTACATTTTGAATCTTTCTCCTTATTTTTTCCTCTTTTGTCAAGTCGTGGAAACATAATAGTGGATTTTTTTTGTTTGTTTGTTGAAGTTGGTGCGAATGGGAACACCAAAATTCGATCTGCTATGATCTCCCATAAGTCCAAATTTTCAGCATGGAAAAAAAAAAAAAATCTTTAAGATTGAGTTTGCATTAACTTTATCAACAAATTAACAAATTACTTAATAATTACATATTTTTATTTGTTTATCAAATTATTGTACAGCTAACTTTTTATAGAGGCTAGATAGATTTTTTTACTTGTCTGGATGCCAAGCATTTCCTCCGCGTATACAGCCACAATTCCAAAAAAGTTGAAAAATGCTAATAAAAACAAAAATTAGTGATTTGTAAATTATAATCACCCTTTGCCATATTGAAAGCTCTACAACTACACATTATATGATGTTTTACCCTGTGAATTTCATTGTTTTGTTTTTTTAAATATACAGTAATTTCAAATCAGATGATTGCAACACTCCAAAAAAGTTGGGACAGTTGAGTGTTAACCACGGTGAAACATCACCATTTCTTCTAATAACACTTATTAAGCATTTGGGCAATGAAGACACATGTTTGTTAAGTTTAGAAAGTGGAATATTCCCCCATTCATCCATTATGTAGGTCTTCAGCTTTTTAACTATACCCATTTATTAATTACACAAAATAAAAACAAACTGAGATATGCTATCTCTCTTTTGTTACAGCATCTTAAAAACATACACTGGCAGCCAAAAGTTTGGAAAAATTTACAGATTTTGCTGTTTCGGAAGGAAATTGGTACTTTAATTCACCAAAGTGGCATTCAACTGATAACAAAGTATAGTAAGGCATTACTGAGGTAAAAATAAATAAATAAATAAATAAAACAGCACCATCACTATTTGAAAAAAGTCATTTTTGATCAAATCTAGACAGGCCCCATTTCCAGCAGCCATCACTCCAACACCTTATCCTTGAGTAATCATGCTAAATTGCTAATTTGGTACTAGAAAATCACTTGCCATTATATCAAACACTGCTGAAAGCTATTTAGTTCGTTAAATGAAGCTTAACATCGTGTTTGTTTTTGAGTTATCACATTATGCAATATACTGGCATGTCTTAAGGTCAATATTAGGTCAAAAATGGCAACAACAAAAAAAGAAATAGCTTTCTCTAGAAACTCGTCAGTTAATCATTGTTTTGAGGAATGAAGGCTATTCAATGCTTGAAATTGCCAGAAAAATGGAAGATTTCATCCAAAGGTGTACACTACAGTCTTCAAAGACAAAGGACAACTGGCACTAAAAAGGACAAAAAGAGATGTGGGAGGCCCGATGTACAACTAAACAAGAGGATAAGTGCATCAGAGTCTCTAGTTTGAGAGGTAGATGCCTCACATATCCTCAGCTGACAGCTTCATTGAATTCTACCTGCTCAACACCAGTTTCATGTACAACAGTAAAGAGGAGACTTAGGGGTGCAGGCCTTACGGGAAGAATTGCAAAGAAAAAGCCACTTTTGAAACAGAAAAACAAAAAGAAAATGTTAAAGTGGGCAAAGAAACACAGACACTGGATAATTGGAAAAGAGTGTTATGGACTGTAAGGTACGTGAGAAGTGCCCGACAAGACAGCCACATCTATGGCAAGTGCTACAGGAAATGTGGGGTGAAATGTCACACGAGTATCTGGACAAACTGACAGCTAGAATGCCAAGGATCTGCAAAGCTGTCATTGCTGCACGTGGAGGATTTTTTGATGAGAACTCTTTGAAGTAGTTTAAGAAGTTCTGAAAACAAAATTTCAAATTGTAATAGTAATTTGTCATGTTATTAATGTCCTGACTATACATTGTGATCAGTTGAACGCCACTTTGGTGAATAAAAGTACCAATTTCTTTCCATAAGAGCAAAATCTGTACATTATTCCAAACTTTTGGCCGCCAGTGTATATGCATAATGTCACGATAACAAATGAGTGGAAAAACTATTTGCAATTCAGTCACATCCTTATAAAACCTTTCTACAATCGCAACAATTTTTTCACTGCTCAAACAAACCGCAAGGTCTAAATACTGTTATCCGAACCTTGCCGTCGCAGGTCAGTGCGGGTGTGGCGACTAAATTTGGAGGCATTGATTGGCAATGCCTTTGGCAAAAGATGCAATGCATCTGAGCCTTGCACAATATTCTTGATCGGGAAAGTCCCTTGTTCTTACTATACTGTTGTTGTCAGTCCATATTAGGCATTTGGTAAAGCCATGGGCAAGTGCACACATACATATATAGATACACATTTCCACACAGAGATGGAAGTTGGTGAGGGCTTGACAGAGTGAGGTTGTGTGACCTGTCCCACTTCTCTTTGTGTCCGCTAACACACTTCCCCAGGGCTGGCGCACATTGCTTACTCTCTGCATACTTCACTCACTCTACCCTCCAACTTTGCCCTTTTGCATAATCTCTTGGCTTTGCTATTATTCAGTCCATTACTTCTCTCTCTCCTCATCTTCCATCCCTCTTTCTCTTTCCATGGAAACAGCCTCTGTTATCCTGACGACCACCCCAGAATACCTCTGTAAACAAACAAATTGTGAAGGGAAATTGGCTTGTGTGTTGTTGCGCACTGGCTGCTCCCACACAAATGCCTCTCTGTGCATGAACCAGGCCAGTGAGCCCCCTATTATACAAGTCAAAGTAATGCAATTGATTCTCTGATGTGTTTCAGATTCGTCTGACACATCAACATTTCTGCAACAATGAGCGTTTGTAGTTTCGTAATGAGGAGGAAAAAACAAAAAGGCTTCACATGAGATGTCTCTCTTCTTTTCATGGAAAATGTTCTGGAATCTGTAGCTGTATGTCAAATATCAACTTTACTTGCCAATAACAACCTTCTTAACACCTACCAATCAAACTACAAAATACAGTCACTGTACCGAAACATCTCACCATTACTGTAATCAAAGCATCACTTGCATCAACCAGAGCGTCCTTGATTATTATTGCCACTTTTTGGATTGCAGTTTCTTGGTTTTTATCCTACCTGGTTAACCGGTCATACCAAGTTAGTTGGGAAGGTTCATGTCTTCACACTACACAAGCGGGATCCCCCAAGGTTCGGTGTTGCGCCCGTTTCTCTTCTCTATCTACACAAGATCACTCTATCATCCAATCACATGGCTTCCAGCCTGACACTGGAACAATGGCTTGACCAATGGCATGAGTTTGTGGTGGGACTATCTGTTTGTACAATCAATGGAAGACAGAGGAAGCTTTCTGTAATTTTCTGGTTTGGAAACAGTGATTATTTTTCAAGTTATGCTTGGTGACGCTAGTCTTGAAAAAGTTACACACTTTCGCTTTAATGGTCCTAAAATTGGCTTAATTTTCTTATTTAGAAAACTTCAGAAAATGTCTCTGTTACGACTGTCACCTTGATTCCCTGAAAGGAGTGAACAAGATGCTGCATCAGTAGCTATGGGAACTCCCCCCAGGAGTGACAATCTCTGAAACCCTTTAGAATCACACCAATCTATTGGCAGATGTCGCTTGGTGCTCCGGCTCTTATGCATGCATCATCGCCGGCATAGAAACTGCAGCACAGTGTAATTTCGTCAGAATTTTTGGCTTCTTTCAGCCCCTTGACAGTGAGGAATTGGTAATGCGGCAAGTGCACAGAGTCTCATTCTCTCTTTTCAGGGAAACACGGTTACATTCCTAACAGAGACGTTACCTTTCAAGTCAATGACTTCGACGCCGCATCAGTAGCTGACACTATGAGGAATGTATACCATAACATCGTGCTACTGATTCACACACACTTGAGCAATGTCCACTTGCCAATAGGGTAGTGATAAAGCACCGAAGTAGCCTCCCCTTTGTATTGATAAATAGGAAGGAAGATGGGGTATCATAACGGTGTTATGATAAATACAACAATGCCACTAGTCATTTCAGGTAGTGAAACATTGGAAGAAGTATTCTCCTTTGCACCACAATGGGAAGTGAGAGAAAAACAAGTCAAACAACCTGCATACAACAATGCCACTAGCCAGCATGGTAGTGAAACATTGATTAATCTACCCTCCTTGGGAGGGACAGAGAATCATCTCAGGGACACAGGAGAGTGTTCCGGGCCTTCTTCGGAGATGGAGTTGACCGTTCGGTAGACTTCAATCCCTGCCTCATGGTCCTCTGATTATCAGGAATGCTTAGCCTGCCCAAGAGGAGGTTTTCCATTAGAACAAGAGACAGAAAGCAAAATTTTACGTCTAGGCCACGTCTTACTGCCAGCTCAATCTTTGCCTTCTGGGGGAGAACTAGAGCGCCGGTGGCTGTTTGTTTTATAGGACGTTACCCAGAGGAAGAGCGCGAGAGAACCGGCTGCGCTACAACATCACCTCGCCTTGGCAAAATATGCTTGTACGCAATCAATTGCTACTCAGCCGATTGAAATCTCTCAGGAAAGGTGTCATCAAAGGGCTCCTGCCGTAACTCCGCTTTGTCTTTGTTGCATATCTCTGACAAATTTAGCCAGAAATGATACCAATGGATTAGGCCAAAGGACACCAGGTTTTCCATAGACATGCTAATGACTTGGGCAGTAATCTTGGTAGCCCAAAATGCCAGATGCCTTTTCAACTGGGACAAGCTCTGTATAGCCTCTTTGCATGGCACGATCAAACGACATAATGGCCGCTGCACCGGAGACATGCACTCGCGCTTAGTAGGGAAAGTGCCATGTCTTGACCAGCTGGTCATGCAGCTCAGGAAACAATGGTACCAGGACTTGGAGTCGCACTGACTCTGTAAGAACAGAGTCAAGAATGCTTGGGCACATCAAGCGTGCCTCAGAGGTAGATTTTGCACAGTTTTGCACCCCACAGGGAGAAATACCAGCAAGCTCATTGTACCAGCAAGCCAGATCTTGCCATCAGAGGCCTTGAGCAATATAGCGTCCCCGTCATCATCATCACTGCCAAACGTGATCACACCATGTGCACAAATTGTGGGGCGCAGTTCATCACGGGCGAAATTGAACAGGCAAAGCTGCTTGATATGGAGAAAAGGATGCACTCAAGGCCTGAGCCGCAGACAAATCTCTGCGCTATATACTCTGTCTTTTCTTACCTTAATCATACAGTCCCTCGGCTGTCAGAAGGCAGATATCAGGAGGAGAGGGGGCCATCGTCATCTTTCAAATAGAAAGTGATCCGAGAGCAAAGCGTCTTGAGTTTCATTTGCTCACAGTGAACGCAATCAGTCTCACCGAGCAAGGTTTCCATGTGGACCTGGCACAGACAAACAAAGCCGCCATTGTGCCCATCTAACGGGGGTATAATGCTCGAAAGGGGGAAAACATTTGCGAAATGCCATCTTTATGAAGACTTTGTTGAGCATATGGCTCTTTAAGATTCTCTTCACAAAAAGAAACAATTTCAACACAACTGCAAACAAGGAACTGTTTAAAGCATACGCTAATCTTCAGAGCACAAATAGGGATGTACAAGTAATCTACTTGCTGTTAAAGGGTGTGCAGTTCAAACAACGAAGCGACGAGTAGGGCTTGCAGAGGCCCGAGAGATGTTATCGCGACCCTAAAGAGAAAAAGGCCGGAGCGCCAAGCACCGTCTGCTAATAGATTGGAGTGATTCTAAAATGCTTCAGAGATTTTCACTCCTGGGAGGAGTTCACATAGCCTCAACTACAGACGCAGAGTAAAAAGTGACCGAATTAAGAGGGAAATATAATTTTCTTATTTCTTGCTAAATTTAATTAATTAATTAATTACATTTTATTTTGGGTAGAAATATGATCCAGGGTCCCAGCATGTTCTTGAAAGGTTTTGTTATTCACCCAGATGGCCCTGTGGACCTGAGTAGCTTGGTGTGTACAGGCAAAACAAAGTGGCTCTGGAGTTTGTGAACTCTTTGCAAAGACTTACTGAGGAAGGTGTATCAGAGGACAGCAGTGAAGAAATCCTCTTAAAAGAAGCTGATTTACAATGATTAAACTCAGTAATTCCCCTGTTAACACAAGAGAATGTCACCCAGCATACACACACTTTAAAAGAGCAGAATACCCCCCCCCCAGTTCTCTATTTCTTTCATGTGGTTTCTTCACATCCTTCAAAAGTCACCCAAATGACTCTGCAAACAGGCTGCAAATGTGTCATGCAGGTTATCCACAAAACCCCTTCAACACTGCAGAACGTTTAACCAATCTAACCCCATGCACTGAGGTTGACGCAGACAAGTGCAACAGGCTTAGGCACGTTAATGGAAATTAAAGAACTGAAGAGAATTGATCAAAACCTATTAAGAACAAGAAGCTGGGTCGTATTATTTGGTATTTATTATTACAGTAATTTTACTGTAATGCAGTAAATATTTATGAAAATCTAATGAGAATCCAAACAATAATAAAAAATAAATAAATAAATAAATAAATAAAAAAAACTCGAAATACAATAAAATGTCCAGATAATACAGTGAGAATTTGAGGAAAATGTGCTTAATTGACATGAAAATAAGGCCAAAAGTCTTAATGGTCCTAAAATCAGCTTCATTGTCTGATTATATTTTATTATATTATATAACATTATTTTATATTAAGTATTTATTATGGCACCATTTATTAAGTAAATGTCATGGCAGTATACTATACAGTTATACAGGTTAACATTTTATACATTAACTTTCTTACTGTAATACAGTAATATTAACTGTATTACAGAAACAAGAATCTAATGAGAGTTATCATTGACAATCATAATGAGAACTACAAGAAACACAAAAGTAAAACGTCCGGATGCACCACAATAATGAGGCTAAATTATTTTTTTGTAGAATATAATTTTATTTATTTATTTTGATTTTGGGGTGAAATATGACCTAGAAATTTTCTTGAAAGGTTTTGAGAGATTCACCCCAATAGCCATTATAATGTTAACAAATGTGCCATGTTGTGGTAATTGGATGAGAGGCCAGATCCAGTGTGTCTGTGATTATGGGGCATTTTATGTCATTATGGGGACTTTATCTCTCTCCCTGTGCCTGTCTCTCTCTTTCCCCATTACAAGAGTGACCTAGTTAGCACAGAAGAGGAGCTGTCAGTGTTTTCTACATTATTCACTGGGCTTATGTAATCCAGTCATGTGAGCGCTTTTGCGTGTGGCTACTGGGAAACGGGAGTATCATCAAGTAGAATAGCTATGCAAATAACAGGGCTGATTATGCAAGGGGTAAAAGCACCCACACCAAACACATGCATTATCATATTTACAAGCCACACCAGACTGAGAAATGTAATTGCTCTATAACAGGAACAGCAACAACCTGTCATCGACTGCCATGAGTTGAAGCTAGCGATTTGCCAGGTTGCCATAGAATCCTCACTGCACCCCCAAACCCTGGCTGGTGAGGGCAGACAATGATGCGTTACCCTGCTGAACTGGCCTGCCTCCAGCAGACAATGCCTGCGCTCGCTCTGGATCCATGTCACTCTCTCTCTGGCTATGCATACTACCATAATACTCTTAGTACTTACTCATTGTACAGTTTATGCTATGCAGTATTCACTTCTAAACATAACCTGTGTCTCGAGGTGTCCCTTTAATTTTTTCAGTTTCCATATCTCTCCCTCTGTGCTCCCAAACTCGTTTTCTGATATACCCACTGACTTGTCGGTGACCTGTGCTATCCGTGCCGCCTGCAGCAATTTTATTGGTGTCCTCTTATCTCAGTTAGATACACATTTTCCTTTCCGCTTCCTGTTTTGCACCAGGGGACGACGCCCCGCATCTCAAAAGGAAAGACTCGACTTTCCAACACAGATTCGAGATATCCAAAAATATTCAAACTTACATCAAAACAAAGGAATTCAAATAAAGGCTTTGGGCATGCTTCAGATCACATGGTAATAAACCCTGTTATGCATACTGTTGATTTTACCACATATGCTCTGGAATTAGTTGACTGAAAGTCCTACATCATCTGAAATGGGCTCTGTATTATCAACATTATTGAAATTTACAAGTGGACTTGTAAATGATCATGTAAATGATCACTTGTCTCTAATAAATCAAAACAGAAGCTCAAACCATGAAAGCTCAAAGTCATAAAAACAGGGGCATGAAAAAAAAAAACCCACAAAACAAAAACAAAATATATTATAAAATAAAAAAATTGATATACAATATATATATATATACACACACACACACACACACACACACAAAAGTAATAAAATAAAATACAATCTAGCCATTCAAGCTGTGTAATAATGCAATAATGAGTAATTTTGTGTAATAACGAATGAATGAACATAGTGTATATTAAAACAGAAAGACTAGATTAGATAGAGCAGAAAATAATTCTAATATCTATCTCTTTAAGTGTAAGACAGAGTGATTTGTGCAATTCCATTATCTTTAGAAAGTAACATTTCACAGAACAAGAATAGAATGGAAGCTCACAAATAAAAGTGATCAGAACAGGAAAGAATGGACAGCTCATCTCACCTGTATGACTGGGTTTCCTCCCTCTAGCAAAGCGATGGCCAACAGGATGCTTTCCTGAAAGATTCGGTCACTCGTGGCATTCATAATAAGGTCAATGACGAGGTCAGATGCGCCCTCCCTATCCAAGTGACACTGCACCTCTGCCAGGCTTATCTCCCCGCGATTGCTCCCTGAACCCCCACCACCACCTGGGGAAAAAAAGCAGGGAATTAATGCCAGGCCATAATAAGATATAATTCATGTTTAATTAATAATTGTGAACCAATTTATGATAGCTTAAAATACTCATCAGTAGGGGTGTAAAAAAATGTATCAACAAACTGCAATCTGCACATAACTTTTCTGATTTAAGATCTAAATTCTGGTTAAAACCTTTATTCTAATACAAGATGTTAATGCAGAGACAGATTTAAATGAACAATTGATATGCTAATAAGGTGAGTACGGTGTTTATACGGCAAAATTCTGATTAATGTAAGCATATGCCAACTGTCTTATTCAGATTTCTAGAAACTAGAATTTTGTCTTAATCAAGTTATGGCATCAAATTGTTGTCAGAGCAAATATTTACACCCCTATCTCAGTGTGTTAGGGATCTAAGCAGGTCTTTTTGAGTTGCTCATTTTCAAACACATCATTCAACGTTTTAATAATGCGTAAAGTATAGGAACATGCATTTGGTGATTTTATAATGGAAATCATGTATAGAAATTATGAATGTGACGTTCTGGTTTTAGTTTTGGTCAAACTGACCAAAAACACACTTTGGAACTACGTAATATCGGGTGTCATTCTATCTTTAATAATATTTATGCACAAACACACTTGATAGTCTTTCTAAAGCAGGTGTGTCTTGAGGGTGTAGTATTTGCACAGCAAGTGTGGGTAGCACTTTCTTGTCGCCTGGCAACAGTGATCGCTCTGAATATATGGCACACATAACACCACCGAGAGGAAAGTTGACAGGGGATATAATCACTTCTTTAGCAGCGGTGGTCTCGCTGTGCCCTCATTATGCAGTTGATGTTACAAAGTGGGTTTGTAGCCTCAGTTCTTAAAGAGATAGGTCACCCAAAAAAACACAAACCTGAAGGAGCCTTGGTCTGTCCACTGGGGCTGAGTGGCCCATTGCTGAAATTGGTCAAACTGTCTCGCCTGCCTCCCGGCTTGAAGTTGCCATAGTAACGGTTCACCAGGACTTGCCTCAAAGCTTCACCCTGACAACAGCGGAGGGGGCGGAGTTATGGAATGGGTAAGATGACACGAACATCTCAACACCACAATGATAAACATTATCAAATGGTGAAAGTACATTTTCAGGAAAAAACAAACAAGGAAAACAAACAGACCGTCTCATTGATTTTTTTTTTTAAAGACAATTCATATTTTTATTGATGAACACACACATCTTCACACAGATGGTCAAACAGAAAGTACAAGAATTTGTGGTACCACTTTACTTGAAGCCTGTTTATATAATGCCATCACAATGCATAAGATCTTTTCAAAAATAATTCTACCCCAGTTATGATAACTTATACTTAACTATTCATGATTACACTTTTAAAGAGTATAATGCAATTATAACATCCAGTATAATAAATTAAATCGGCAACAGGTCAAAAGCTTGAACACACTATATTTTGTTTACTATGCAAATATGGGAACTTCTTAAAAACTGTTTAAAAAGCATTTCAGCATGTACCTCATGAAGTTGGTTAAGACGATGCCACAATTGTGCAGAGTGGCTTTTTTAAACGTAATCTGAGGTAAAGAAGCACAATTTATAATATCAGTGTTGTCAGATTTTTACTGCTGATTTGAAATAAATTCTTTGATCGTACTTGATCAAGATTGGAGATTTTGGTCTTTCCCCATTCAAGTTGATAGGAGCAGCACTTTCATGACTGGAAATAGCTTCCCGGGAGCTAATTCCAGTCAAAGATGGCCACCAGTAGACTGACTTGCTAGAAAGACTTCGACAGTTCCAGAAAACTGTTGAAAAGAGAAGGAAACATCAGAGCAATGTCATGAGCTCATAAGCGTCTGTTGCGGCTTTGATATGTGGGACTGTTTAAAAGAGACTGTGCTGCACACCAGTCTATTATTGTGGTAACACGATAGCACTAACAACAAAGCGAACTGTGATTGGTCATTTACATGTCTCATACGGTTCCTTAACGTGCAAGCAGGCAATTCTCGGCGCTGTTGTGGCTTGAGAAACTAATTGGCCACAGGAACATTTATCGGCTGATGCTGATAATTTAAACATTTTGAATATCCGCCAATTTATCAGCCTCTGCGATATTTATTGATTGACCACTAATTATAACTGTGTTTACAATGATTCAAGACAACATATCACTGATAATAAAGGCATTATGATTGCGTCATAATGCATTGAGAATATCTTCATAATGTGTTCAATATTCAAGCTTCAAGTAAAGTGCTACCAATTTGTTGGTTACTACCCAAAAAAGTCTTATTACTTTTGCGGAGTGTAGACAGAAATAGGTCCGAAAGGAAGACTGAATCTGATTTAAAAAAATAAATAAATAAATAAATATAAAAAGATCATTTTCCTTAGTTGTATCTGACCTCATAATCCCCAAGGCTTTGGATACAAAACACCACATCAATTAAGACTAATCCTAATTCAGTGCTTAGATAACCGTGACCCAGCTGCTCACTCAAACCACCAGGAGTCCAAGCCAGCGGACACACACACACACATGCAAATAAAACATCATGACATTTATAAATCACCAAAACCCACTGTATTAATATATAAATCCATCGCAATTTTTATACCTATAGAACAAACACCAATTCCCATTTTTAGTAAGGCTTCCACCCATTTTGAGCAGACATTGGGGTGTGAGGGGTGAGTGTGTGATTCGGCGACTCTATCAATGGCCATATCATTTACAGGTGTAGTCCACATGCCTCATTTCTTTACCTACCCTTCTCTGATCCTCCAGAAGCTTCTGGGGCTGGTTTGGATCAAACTCCTAAAAGTGACACGAGTTAGCAGAGAGCACAAGCAAAAAAAGGGAAGAAGAAAAATGAGGTGGGGGGGGGCAATAAAGGGGGTCAAGACTGTGAGCATTAGTCACTATATACTGACATGCACAAAATGTAGGGCAGATTACATCATGCAGTTAAATGAGAGGCATGGCATGGGTATTTGTGTGTGTGGGAAAAGAATAGGGGTCTGGGGAATGTGATGCAGAGCAGAGTAACATGACAAGCATTAGTTGAACTGTACAACCATAAAATAATCCCTTCCAAAGGAAATTGGAAAAGAGGTAAAACAGGCAACAAATTACAGCAAAATTTTCCAACATATATATATATATATATATATATATATATATATATATATATATATATATATATATATATATATAGGACAAGTGGGTGGGTTGCTTAAGTGGTTGATTAAATAAGTAGTCGACTAATTGGTCTTAAAAAAAGCCCTGTAGAAATACGTAAATTTCAGGTTCACATAGAGAAAACAGCTGGACAGAGTGCAATGGAATGGAATGGTCTTTTTTTTTTTTTTTTTTTTAAGTTGGACTATTTTTAGCGTGATTCGCCATCTTAAAAACAATGTTCATGACAGGAAACTCAAAAAACATGCAAACTTGAAAAGACATCCATCTAAATGTTTATAGCTGTAGCGGTAATGCTTAAAAGCGGGCGCATATAAAGATGCAACTTTTCTGAGAGGGTTTTACTGTGCTGACAGTCTAAATGCTAAAGCGCAGCATGATAAAGCAGCAAAAAAAAACTGCTGCTAAAATATCAAAAATTACTATATAAAACAGACAGTTTTGACTCTAAATTCTGATTGGTTGATCCACATTCAGTCATTGTAAAATGATTATAAACATCTGTGAGCACAGTCTAACGTGCCACGTTACTATATTGCTTGGTAACCGCAAATTCCTACAGCTAGGATAACTAACTATATTACAAGGCAGAAGATATGTTAATACAGATTATTTTATGATAAATTTAACTGTTTGTTGAACATTGGTGTCTTTTACCATATTAGTTAATACAATAATCGACTAGTGATCCATCAGCACAACAAATAAATAATAAATTTCAGAATAGGTTTTTATTTCAATTCCCAAGCCTTAAATGAATAAAACTTCAACAGGAAAGCCTTTAGACAGTGTGAATATGCATCCACCTCCGCTAACCTATTCTACAAGCCATCTGTTTAATATCCGACTTTAATTTTGCTTGTTCGGCAGCAACTGCTGGAATGAAACCATGTTAATTACATAAGAACCACACAGGGCGTCAAAACTAGAAACGCAAGCCGTGAGTGAGAAGAAAGCAAGCTAGAAAAAAACAAAAATTCCGATTATATAATGGAGACTGCGTACTACTGACACACAGTGTGGCCCATGGCCCCATTTGCTGCGGAAAAACACTAAGACTTGTTTTTCCACCCTCTTTCTCCCTGTCTGTTATATGTACGGACATATGCGGGCTCACGTACAAGCTGGGTGATATAGCAAAAAAAAACTACCTTTCTTTCCTTCAATCTACTTTATATTAATGTATTTGCCCTGAAATGGCATAACATTATTTCAAACAAAAAGATACTGTAGCCAAGTACAGCACATTCAAAATGTTTAATGCAAAAAGCAAAATGCATTACAATCTAGTAACAAATAATCAAGGCATGTTTTCCTACACTGTCTTTCCTTAAATAAAAAAAGGATTATATTTACTCATTTGCATTTATATGCACCAATTTTACAACACAGAGTAATAACCAGCAATATTATCCTACTGTACATAGTTATTTTTTTCTTAAAAATTAATATACAGTATGGTGCAAAAGTTTTAGGCACTTATGAAAAATGTTGCATTGCGAGGATGTCTTCAAAAATAATGCAATAATTAGTTTTAATTGATCAATTAAAGTTATACAAAATCCAGTAAATTATATATATAAAATTTCTAAATCATATTTGGTGTGACCACCTTTGCCTTCAAAACATCACCAATTCTCCTACAGTATTTACACCTGCACACAGTTTTTTTTTTTTTTTGGTTGTTGGCAGATATGATGTTCCAAGCTTCTTGGAGAATTCCCCACAGTTCTTCTATCTCTTAAAGCTGTCTCAATTGCTTCTGTCTCTTCATGTAATCCCAGACTGATTCAATGATCAGAAAAATGCCATTCAGGACTTCCATTTACATTTATGAGTGATGATGATGCAAAAACATTAAGTCAGAGTTTGAATCCATTCGTTGATATAAACAGTTTGAACTTATTCACGAAAATGAATTGAACTTACTAAACCCATATTTCATACTAAAGTTTAAACCAGATGCAATTAAAACATCTTAACACTACTCTTAACGCTCTTACACTAGCAAGTTGTGAGACAAGGATTGTTAAACAAGCCGAATGACAGTCTTTAGGAAACAATGGACAAAACAAAACGCACATAAATCACAATGTTGCTTATTCGTAACCCTAAATTTATCTATATACTACATCACCCAGCCCTTATGACCGCACATCTCATTCATAAAAAAAAGGCCAAAATGGAGGCCTGGGTAGCTCAGTAGTAAAATACGCTGGCTACCACCCCTGGAGTTCGCTAGCTCGCTAGTTCGAATCCCAGGGTGTGCTGAGTGACTCCAGCCAGGTCTCCTAAGCAGCCAAATTGGCCCGGTTGCTAGGGAGGGTAGAGTCACAAGGGGTAAACTCCTCGTGGTTCGTTCTCAGTGGGGCGCGTGGTGAGTTGAGCGGGGTTGCCGTGGTGGATGGCGTGAAGCCTCCACACGCGCTATGTCTCCGTGGCAACGAGCTCAACAAGCCACGTGATAAGATGCGCGGGTTGACTGTCTCAGACGCGGGGATTCGTCCTCCGCCACCCGGACTGAGGCGAATCACTACTCGACCACGAGGACTTAAAAGCACATTGGGAATTGGGCATTCCAAATTGGGAGAATTTTGCCAATTTAAGAACAAATCAGAGATACCAAAAAGAGGGCAACTTATTGGCATATTTCCAGACAGCTGCAAAAAAAATTCTTCTGCGGAAAAATCTGCGTGCAAATGACCGTGTGTGGACATGGGGCTTGATTTGCCCATTTGCATGGGCAATTATGAGTCAGACAAAGAGAAAGAGAGATAGTGGCTATTGCAATGGAACGAGGCAAAGACATGGTGAGATCAACTACTGTCTGCAACAATTCGTATTCCCACACCCACTAGGGGAGCAAATACGTGTTGGACACACCTCTGCCGGGACCTCTGGTTCTGGTGGGGGTGCAAGCTAATGGAAATAAAAGGTCATGAGTTAGTTAATGCAGATTAGGTTGGCATTAATAGCACTTGTTAACGCCCTTGAAAAACTAGAAACTCATTAACGTAGTGGTCAAACTGGAATGTGTGCCTGTAAGTAATGTGTCTGGCACAGATAAGCACGCAATTATAAACTGGCCTAAAATAATTCTTAATTGCATGTAAATGTGCATTTCTGCATCGCAATTTGCCATTTACCTATGCCATTGCAGTGTAGTTTGTTTAGGCAGCAAATGTAACTGGAATGGAATATCAGCAGGTTTACGTGGCAGATTCTTATCAAAGCGGGTCATCTCGACGCGAAGACTGAAACTGCACGGGCTATATGTGTACTCAAACATACATTTAACAGATAAAAAGGCTTAAACAGGCCAAGGTATACACGTGGTTATGTAATGCTCTCTCTCAAGCCGTGACTTGGCAATAAACATCACTCAGTTAAGTGTTTCCAGTACCAAGTTGGGTGTGGAAAAGAGATTAAGTGTTGCAAATTTTCAATTAGGTACAGTATGTGCAACATGTTTGGTCCTGCTATGATATTCAATATGGGAAATTTGAGCACAAATATCTCATTGTTATTGGTCAAACCTTGAGCTTCTTTTTTATTTTGCATTAGTGAGTTAGGACAAAGACTGAAAAGACTGAATTAAAAACACAAAAATCAAAATTATAAAGTCATGCAGGAGCAAAAAGGAACGAGCAAAGCAGGCGACATGCAAGACATGTAAAAAGTTTGTTCCTTGACACATCAAAAGAGATGACTTGGGCAAGGACCGTACTTTCAACAATGGCAAAACATGAATAAAAAAATAAAAACATTAGCTCAGATAACATACATAGCAGCTCACAGTCAATGAACTTGACGATTGTGTTCGGAACAATTAGTTTGCTCTGAATGGGTGCATAACTAGAGAGAGAGAGGAAAAAAAAAAAAGAGGAAATTCTGAGCATGTTATTCGGAACCGTTCTAGTGTAGCAGACACAAAAGGAAAGAGGGGGGTTCTAAATTAGCAACAACCGTGACGCACAACATGTTTGTCTGACTAATACTGCAACCAGTGAGGAATCTCCCTCTCTGCAACTTAAATGTTTTTCAGCTGGAAAATAATGCGGCTTCAAAAACAAAGTGTGACTGTGAAATTGTCCCTCTTTAGCACCATAAATGCACACTTTCATCACATGCTTTAAAAACACTTTCCTGTGAATTTCCCCATGGGGATAAATACAGCACTTCCATTCATCCTTCCATCCTGTAATAAAACGAATTGAAGAGCTGACCTAAAAATGAAAATTATGTCATTTAGTCACACTCATGTTCATTTAAATCCTTTTCTTTCCTCCAATGAACACTAAAGGAGATGTTACCATTCACTTTCCTTGTATGAAATAAAAGAATCGACAGCATTCCTCGAAATTTTGTATTCCATGAAAGAAGTCACATTTTTGGGTGAACTATCCCTTTAACATACTTTAACAGACTTTCAAGGAGCTTTCAAGCAAATACCATCTCCAAATTTACATCCTTATCTTGGCTCCTTCTTTCTTCCATTACAAATCACAAGTTTGTCAAGTGTTTGGGACAAGACATCTCTTGCACATTTACTGATGTCACAGCTTCATTTTTTGCAGTGCATGTCAATGGCGAGAAGCCCTCTTGCAATGGGTTTGTTTGAGTCACTGTAACTAGGAAACAACAGTCGTTTCTTGTTGATGGCGATTCGTCATCGTAGACAAAAGCACGACTGGGTTTGCATACATTCTTATCAGCGTTTGTTTATCTTTATGTCCTGTTTAATGATATGAACTCAACATCTTGGATGTGTGTCCATTTTAAACCTTTGGCCCAAGCATGAGTGGCTTGATTACAGAATCTGGATCGGTGACCTAATTTATGCTTTTCAAATTGAGGAAATATGGGAGAAATTTATCTGGCATTCTCAAACAAAAACGAAGGGTATAGAGAGAGTAAGAGTTTAGTACAAGGTCTTTAAGATGTTGCATGCCCACCCATCGTGCCACTGCCAGTGTCTCTAGGTAAACAGCCCGTTGCACTTTTATTGGTAATTACTGCAGAAGGTCACACATAAAGGAAGGGGCCTGAATTCCAGGAAAAAAGGAGGGAGAAAAAAAAAGAAGGACAGGTGTTATGTAACCTCTGGTAGAGAGCTGGCGGGAATCCAGGAATCGTGCTGCATGCAGGCCAGGAAACTGGGACACAGATGCGTGCAGGGACGGATGTGTCCACAGCTACCCCCAAAGGGCAGCTGGGGAACTGCAGAGGAGGGGCCAGTGTAACTGCTGCTGAAGCATATACAGGCTCATGAGGACACATGAGGACAACAGACCTGAACTAACAAACAGACTACTGGAACTGAGTGAGAGTCTATAGACAGAGGGAACATTTCACTTGGGGGAGAGAGGGAGAAAAGAGGGGGAAGGGATGAAGGAAGACAGAAAAAAAAGAAAGAAAGAAGTGAAAGAAAAAGAGTGAAAGAATGAGCAAATGGAAAAAAGCACAAAAAGAGCACAAGAAAGAAAGGGCAGAAGAAAGAGTGCAAGAAAAAGGGCAGAAGAGCGCAAGAAAAAGCGAAAGCAAGAAAGAGCAAAATAAACATTGCAAGAAAGAAAGATGTACTCTAAACTAGTATGAGCGCAAATACTTCTAGATATGCAAGCTTGACTTTAAGTGTTGATGCATCCCAAATTGATTCAGACTGCAATTCATAATGCAACGCAAGTATGCAAAGCATTCTCTGCATTTCTGCAAGGGGCTGTACATCAGACATTAGCATAAAAAGACATTTGACGGTACAGTAAATCTATCACCCCATTGAGTACTAAGGTTTGTTACCACCACAGTAATAGTTCAGACCGAAAGCAATCTTGTGCAGAAAAAAAAAAAAAAAAAAAACCTACAGGGAGCACAATGAATAGGAAAGAAAGAGCGAAAGAAAGAATGAGCAAATGAAAAAAACAGAAAGAGAGCACAAGAGCACAAGAAAAAGAAAGACAGACCTGCATCAAAAAGTTCTGACCGAATGCAATCTTGCACTTAAACAAGAGGGAGCGCAATGTATAGAACAGAACTCAAAGTGTTTATAAAATTTGATTATGATTATATTTTATAATAAATTATATAAAGAAACTTGATGTTAGAGCATAACTTTTATCTCTAGTAAGACCTTTGATATTAGATGTACTAAAGATGTACTGCAAAAATGTTATTCTTAATGAGAATTTAAATATTGTTTTCCTGTAAAAATATCTAAAAATCCTTAAAACAAGATAACTTGAGAAACAAAACTGCATAAGATATTTAGGCTTTTTTCAGAGAATGTATTTTTTTTTTTTACAGTGAAGTGTATTTTCTTACTTTATTTACATTAAGTGAAAAAATCTGCCAGTGCTGAAGAAGTAATCCAAAGTATTTAATTACGTTAATGACCTTGAGTAATCTAATGGAATATGTTACTAATTAAATTTTTACAGCATGTAATCTGTAATCTGTAGAGAAATACTTTTAAAAAGTAACCTTCCCAACCCTGAGTGTTTGGTGTAAAAAGCCAGCAACACAAGAACGCAAGTTAAGTACAACGGGCCACATACTTCCAATGCATTGACCAAGTTTTTGCATCTGAGTTTGCGTACTTGCATCGAGTATGTGTCTGGCCTTATGGCTAGGCTATACTTAGTTTTTCCGTGTGCCATTACATTTTGCACATTGTCGAGTGCTTAGCCTTTCAAAGTATACTTTTTTGACCACAAGCCAGTACAAATGTGTTCATCACATGTGGACCATGACTGCTATCTGATACTCAGACATGTGATTGGACAAAAAAGAAGGAAAATGTACAAAGACTGTGACACAGCGAACAATGAACCATACCATAAATCTCCACTTTCACTTTCATTAATCTGTTTCTCACACATACCTATCATATCATTTCTGAATATATGGATTTAACCACTAGATTTTTATGGATTACTTTTATACTGCCTTTATGTGATTTTTGGAGTTCCAAAGGTGTTCACCATTCACTTTCATTGTAAGGACCAACAGAGATGAGATATTCTTCTAAAAATCTTTGTTTGTGTTCTGCAGAAGAAATGAAGTCATATACATCTGGGATAGCATTAGAGTGAGTAAATAGTTTTGGGTGAAATATTTTCCTTTTACCACCTAATTCAAATGCATCCAATATGAGATTAAAGGAATATTCTAGGTTCAATACAAGTTAAGCTTAATTGACAGCATTTGTGGCATAATGTTGATTACCATAAAAATGAATTTAGACTCATTCCTCTAAAAAAAAAAAAAAGATTTGAGGTTATCGTGACGCACTTGCAATGGAAGCGAATGGGGCCAATTTATGGAGGGTAAAAAAAAATGTGAAGCTTACAATTTTATAAAAACAACATTTTCTGTTAAAACTCATGTATTATTTGAATCATAAATGTATTTCCAGTGTAAAAGTTAACTCTGGGCATCAGACAGACTGAGAAACACATACAGATGGGGTGTAATTGTGATCGGCTGGCACGGACCAAGCAAAGGGCACACACACAACCGCATGCATACACTCACTCTTTCTCTCCTGTAGCAAGTCCATCCCCATTACATAACCTTCCCCACACCAAATTATCCTTCCCATCCCTCTTACATCACAAACTCTCACATATATACAGGATCAGGCTGCATCCATGCCGTATCCCACACCAACCCCAGCCCTGATACTGTGATGACACAGAGATTCCCTTATTTAATATAAAGATAGAGAGAGAGCAAGGTGTTATATGTTATGCAAGGACTCAGCCAGGCATGGTCCATCTATACATGTGCCATGAACACTTGTGTAAATTGAAAGGGAACTGTGATCCTTTTGCACAATGTGTGAAGAAGTCTGGATACAAGTCTGACAAAATCCGATGTGTGTAAATGTCTGGATGTGTTTTGAGAAACAAATTATGCAGCAGATGACTTAAGGAGACACAGAGGAGTTGTCAGGAAAGAGAGAGACACAGAGAAAGAGAGTCCTCGGATTCATCCCTTACTTGCCTTATGTGTGAGACTCTATCAGTCATAACACAGGAAGATATAAGAGATTTTCACACAAAAAAGGAGGGATAGTTCAACCAAAAATAAAATAACCATCATTATTTACTCTTCCTTATGTCATTCCAAACAGGTATGATACAGAAGGAAATGTTAGGCTGAATACTAGCCTCAGTCACCATTCACTTTAAATGCATCTTTTTTTTTTTTTCTCCATACACTGTAAGTGAAAGATGACTGAGGCTTACATTTAGCCTAACATCGCCTTTGTGTTTCACGGAAGAAAAAAAGTCTTAAGGGTTCGGAACAACATAAGGGTGAGTAAATGAAAACAGAATTTAAAATTTTGGGTAAAATATCCCTTTAACCCTGGGTTAACATATTTTTTTAACCCTGGTTTAGAGACACTTTTAACTCTGGGTTAACCCCTTAAACTCTGGTGCATTTTTGGGCTGCCGCCCACAATTTTTCACACTCAAATGTAAAAGCTCACCACTCAAACATATTTTGGACTAATTGCAAAAAAAAAAAAAAAAAAAAAAAAAAAAAAAAAAAAATTCACATTTTTCAAAGAACCGGCCAAAAAAATAAATACAAAATAAACTCAAATTATTCATAAATAATATTGCATGTGTTTATAATCTTATGATAAACAGAATTAAAAAAGAAAAGAAAAAAAAAAGACTTTTTTTTTTTTATTGTCCTAAATTTGTAAACATGTAATCCTGGTTCTGTTCACTCTACCTCACTTTGAAAAGTCCCATTTTATCCACTAGGTGGCAGAAAGCACTAGAAATGTTTTTTTTCTCTATCACATTCCAACACAATATACAGATCTGAAATGTAGATGGCGCTCTAACGCATTTTAGCCCTCACAGATGTGCTCGTCCATAGACATTCAGTCTAATTTTCAGTTCAAGCACCACCCTTGTTGTTTCATTGAATATCTTAGCCTCTTAGAGGACTAGAAGCTGAATCTAGGTGTCATTAGAAAGCTGAGATCCTCGCCTTTGCGATTATATAAAACATTTTATCATCAATAGTTGAAAACGTATTTTCTGATGGTTTGTTTTGCATGCTTTTCATTCTGGATGGCATATTTTGTTCTGGAAATCATCTCGGTTACGTATGTAACCTCGGTTCCCTGATATGAAGGTGTCCTTCTAAACAATCTAGTTGAAACCTTTCTACAATAACGGCAGTATTGGCAATGGTGTTTAAGCCCTGCCCTTTTAGGGGCGAAGCTGACCGGTATAAAAGCAGGTGCGCAAACACCATTCCTCAGAATTTTCTGACTCAGGGACGAAGAGCGCATTATTCGCACCTCAAAAAAACCCCGAGTCTGTAGTGCGGCCAGCTTACGCAATGTCTCGTTCCCTTCATCTCAGTGAACCAAGGTTGCATATGTAATCGAGACGTTCCCTTACGATTCAGTACACTTGACAGTGCATCACTAAGATGACGTTATGGGGAACAGATTCCCATCACGCCGCACTACACAACATAACCTTCCCAGAGAGGAAACATGATGCCACAGTCCCGCGGGATGGCGACCGACTTGAGTATGTCACAAGTGAATGACCCTCATGGTGAGCCAGAAGGAGAACACTCAGAATATATATATATGAACAATGGTCATACAGCATGAATTAACCCCTTTATGAACCCAGTAGGGAAGGAAGTTTATTTGTAATGAAAGTGCCTGTGACTTTTGGGAAATACAACGGTCTGAATGCAGGCGGCTGTGTAAAAAGACAGAGCACGTACTTAAAAAGAGGGGCATAAGTATATGTTTGGCCAATGAAATAGCAAGCGCTCTAGACAGAGATGACTTGCTATGACAGAGACGTTACGTCTAGGTTGTAAAACCTTGCAAAAAATATGTCTTGTAAGGACACACCGTTCATCCATGCCCATGAAGAGGCCACGCCCCTTGAGTGTGCTTTAAGACCAAATGGGCAATTCGCACCCTGTGCGTAAGATTGCAACAACGATCCAGTGAGAAAGTCTTTGCTTGGAGATGGACATTCCTTTCGTGCATCCTCCATAGCACACAAAAAGCTGGACAGACAGTCAGTCAGACAGTGAATTGGCAGGTGCACTCAACGTATGTGTGTAGCGCTCTCAAAGGGCATAACAAATGCAATGACTGTTCCTCATCTGAATTAAATGGAGGAGGGAAAAAGGCTTGAAGGTGATCCACCTGCACTCTGAAGGGTGTGGTTAGAACCTTAGGCACATAGCTTAAGTTTGACAGTGGTATTTGAAAGACCCGGACCAAACTCCAGACATGAATTGTCAAATGACAGTGCTTGCAAATCACAGACTCCTTTTACTGAGGCCAAAGCCAGCAATACTGCGGACTTAAGAGACAGCACATGCAATTAAACATAGTCTAGAGGCTCGAAGGGAGGCCCCTTGAGCACTTTTAGGACCAAAGTTATGTCCCAAGTCAGGACTGTAGCCAGATGAAGTGGATTTAGCCGCCCGCCCCCTTAAGGAATTTTATAATGAAATCATGTTTTCCTGTAGAGGTGCCAGCTTCAGGTGTGTGATACGCAGATATAGTTGCCGCATAAACTTTGAACACTGACGGAGTGAGTACTGCATCCAATTGCACTTAAAGAAATGTACGAATTTCAGGTATGTGGCAGTTCACTGGGTCTTTGCCATGTGAAAAGCACCAATTATTGAACACATTCCATTTTAGTGCGTAAAGGTGTCTCGTTGACAATGCTCTTGCCTGTAAAATGGTGTTCATAACCGACTAAGCCAATTATGGCTCATCCGCTGTGCTCCGATCAAAGGCCACATGTGTAGGCTTCACAGCTCTGGCTGGGGATGCCAAATCGTGCCTTGTGTTTGAAAGAATGTCTCTCCTCAGCAGTATTTCCCATGGAGGCCCGTCCAGTATTTCTACCATCTCCTGAAACCAGGAATGATTGGGCCATTTCGGTGCAATTAACAGAACTATTTCCATGTCCACTCGGGCTTTGACAGAATGAAGGAGGCGCACCGGGGGAAATGTATACTTGCATTTCGCCAGCCATACGTGGGCCAGCGCGTCCTGGCGACTTATATTCGCCACTACTGTTGTTTTGTCCGAATTAATCAGAATATGAATATGAAAGTGAACGTGGTGATTCATGATGTCGGAATGAAAAGCTCTCAATGCTAGACAGACAGCCAGTAGCTCTAGGTGGTTGACACGCCATGGCCATTTTGCACATGTCCAAGTGTTGAAAATCGGGCATCCGTCACACACCGCACCCCAACCTGTGTTGGATGCATCTGTGGTCAGCAATTTCCTTCTGAAAACTTGACCCAACATAACACCCTGTTGGTAGAAGGCCGGCGCTGTCCATGGTGCTAGAGTAGCCAGACAGCAGCGAGTCACTGCGATGTGCATGCGCCCGAGGCTCCAGGCGCAATGTGGAACATCGCTTGAGCCAGTACTGGAGAGGTCTCATGTGTAACAGATCTAATGGTATGATGGCAGATGCTGCTGCCATAAAACCCAGCATTCTCTGAAATGACTTCAGTGGTAATGTTTTTCCAGTTTGAACTGAGACAGACACCGAAGAATGATCTGTACGCACTAGTTTGTGAGGTGTGCACGTATGCTCTTGGAGTTGAGACAAACTCCTAAAAAGGAGATTTACTGGCTGGGGAAAAGTGTGCTTTTCGCCCAGTTGACAAGATTTTCCATATGGCAAAGGAGCAAGTCTCTGTGTTCGCTCAGTAGTGCCTCTGATTGGCTAGTAATAAACAAATCGCTGAGGTAATTCAAAACACATACACTGTTCATTTTCAATGGGGCAAGCGCCGCATCGATACATTTCGTGAACATGCAAGGAGCCAGAGACAGACTGAAATGAGGGACTTTAAATTGATACGCATTTCCCTTGAACGTGAATCTAAAAACCACCTGTAACGTGGTGCAATTGGTACATGAAATGCGCGTCCTTCAGATCTACTGACGCAAACCAGTCCTGAGGACGGATGTGCGATAAGATATGTTTCTGAGTTAACATTTTGAATGGACACTTCGCGAGCGCGCGATTCAAGCATCTCAGAACTAGAATGGGCCGAAGCCTGTAAAGACTGTAAATCCAGCTGTGTGTGTTGCAGTGTGGGGCAGTTTCTATCGCGTTTGTTGCGAGAAGACTGTGAATCTATGCGCAACACCGGCACATCCTGTGGTCGGACCACAGATTGCAAAGCACCAGTGAAGCGAGGTGGCTGGTGAACAAACTGAATCGCATGACTGTGCTCGATCGTTTTAAAAACCCAGTCTGACATGCCCATGAGGGCTTGCCCTTGAAACAACCTCTACCACGTTCTTTGCTAGAATACGGTGTATTTCGGCTCATAACACAGGCGTCTTCAGACGGAGCCGTGGAAGACAGGACACCATTGAAACAGGGCGGCCGATGTGCAAATTGGATCATAAAACCATGTTCGACCGCTTTTAGCACCCAGTGGGAAATGCCCGTACGGGCTCGCCACGTGTCTGCGTAATGGGACAGAGGGCAATTTGGTTTGTTCATTGTATGATATAATGTGGCGGTCACCACTGGGAAGCAGTTGTGCATAATGTGTGGGCTTTGAATAGGGAAAACTCTTTGCTGAAAAAGTGTCTCGTGCATGTGCAACTAGCGTTGTACTCTTTTTTGCATTCTTTATTGCATGTGATTTAATATGAGACAAAAAACAACATATCGAACAACATTTTGAACAACAATATTCCTTTCTCGACAAACAGCAGTGGGGAAGAGGGGAACAGCATTGTGTGTCAGGAGCACTTTTGCTGCATGGGGGAGGAGGGGATTTCCCCTTGGCACTGGGCTTGCGCTGAGGCAGCTGCCTTCCATTTGGGCCACGGCTTGCGTGGCTTTACCTGCAGCTCGGTGGCGACATTTGACAGCAGCAGGCATGGGGCTGGCCCGAGACAGAGCGGGAGTGAGCCGGCTATGATGATGTACTTTGTACTGTGAAGTACTGAAGTACTGTTTTGGCATAAAATGTCTCATAGCCTGTGAGTGCTGCTGAGTCGTGACGTAGAGCTCAGCAAATCTATCCACAGAGCCAACAAAAAGGCCGGCTGGAGACACCGGAGCATCAAATAGAATGGCTTATTCCACATCACGCATTTCCATGAGGGTCTGCCAGATGTGATGATCCAAAACCACCAGATTGCTCATTGACTTGCCAATGGCCTGTGCAGTGACTTTTGTGGCTGGCAGCGCTAAGTCCATAGCAGTGCGGAGCTTTTGAATGTCTCTGGATCGTAGCCTTGCTCATCCATTTGCTTGAGGAGCTTAGCTTGGAAAACTTGGAGTACTGCCATCGCGTGGAGTGCTGAACCAGCTTGGCCCACTGCCGAGTATACTTTTCCAGCCAGTGCAGACATCCATCGACATTGCTTGGAAGGATGAACGGGGTGTGATTTCCACGCCCTGCTACTCGCTGGGCAGAGATGTGCCGCTTCCGCCTCTTCCACAGGGGTAGTTGGGCATAACCTTTGCCTTCCCCGGGGTCCAATTTAGTAAGGGGAGTGGAATCACTGTGCGAGCAAGCTGAATAGGGCGCACGTGCCAGGATTTTGTCAGTTCGTTATGAACTTCCGGGTAGAATGGGGCAGATCTGCGGAATGCGGTCGTTGACGACGTCTGGACTGCAAGTAACATTCATTAAAGTGAGATTTTTCAGGTCCCTCTGGAGGAGACCACTCGAGACCGAGCTCTTCGACTGCCCTTGAAAGGATGCAAAGCATCTCCTTGTCAGTGGTGCATGCACGCTCCTCGCACTCGCTGGGAGAAGGGGCGGCAACGTCCTTCATTGACCACTAGCCAGATGCAGCGAGAAACATAACATCATCATCCCCAACATCAGAACCACCGAACGTGATGTGGTCATGCGCTCTTGCAGAGGGCCGAAGCTCATCACTCACATACTGTATTGGCATAGATGCAGTATATGGATATTGAGGGACACACAGGGCACGTGCCATCACAAGGTCCACCTCAAATTCATCCTGCTCGACCTCGTAGCCACGGCGTGCCTCCTCATGTGATCCATCAGGAGTCCCACAATTTGCGAGAGAAGCATTTTGAGACTCATGCCCTCACAGTGAGGGAAGTCTATCTCTATGAGAGCTGTCTCTGTATGTGACAGTGAATGCAGCTCTCATGGTGATCTGACGACGGGATGTGTCCCTCACATAAGGAACAGTTAAAAAGACGCAAACAAGTAAATGGCTCTTTTAGTTATTTATATATATATACATATACATACACACACACACACACACACACACACACACACACACACGCTGTATTTGTATATACACACACACACAATACCAACAATAGCTTATAAGTATACAAAATTCCTGCTGAAGCGTTGTGGGGAATCAGGATGCTGAAGCGGCCCGTTCATCAGTGAAGCGTCAAGGTGGAGTAAATGCTCGCCAGAACACTGCAGGGGAGCAAAGAGTCTTCTCGTTGCCGTGAAGATCCCTCCCGCTGACTCGTGTATATCGATGGCGAAGTAGTAGAAGGTTTCTAGATGAGATAAGAATTGCTGTCTTGAAGGAAGAAAATTCTGAGGAATGGTGTCTGTGCGCCCGCTTTTATACTGGTCAGCTTTGCGCCTAAAAGGGCAGGGGTTAACACCATAGCCAATACTGGCATTATTGTAGAAAGTTTTAAACTAGGTCGTGTAGAGTAGCGTCAGCTTAGTGACGCAATGTCAAGTGTACTGAATCGTAAGGTAACTAAGATATAACATTGGATTATTCAGCCAAGCAAGCTCACAGACAAGTAAACTATTTTTTTTAAAGAACTTCCTAAAGTAAAAGCAGATATTTTTAGCTATTTGGGGCTTACAGCAGCAGTTTTTGGAGCATAAATGAGACATTTGTATTTGTTGATTACAGAAATCATATTTCTCTTTGTGATTCTTTTGAAACTCTTTTGAACTGTGGTATTAGGGCAACAAAATTAACTGTATAGTCACATTTCTGAGGGTGAGAGCTTTTATGTGATATATGACTTGTTCATTTATGTGCTATGTGAAGGACTTTTATTTTTGTACAAACATTTCAACCCCATTACCTCTGGAGGACACACATTTTCAACGCAGATGATTTGAGGCCTTTTTTTGTTATTTTAAGTAACAAATGCAGAAATGATGGTTACATTCCTTATCAAAACACCCTCTAACTATTTGGTCACAATTTAAGCCAGAAGTTTTACCAGTAAGAATGTATGGAAAAGCACATATATCCTTTAAATGGCTTACGCTGACCCTTAAAGTTCTGCTTTTTATTTTTTTTTCTTTCCAGAAGGAGGTGGTTAGGAGTTTATCTTATGATGTGATAGATATATTTACACTGACCTTAATATGAAATCACAACACTCTAAAATCACCCAAAAACTCACACCCTTCACTGACCCTTTTCCTATAACTGGTTAATGCACGCATACACAAATAAATGTCATCTGATGTATTATTTTTCTTGCTCATCCATGCAACACAAATGTATGGGTGTTTTAAGAACATTTTCAACCACCTTCCTGTAATGGGAAGACTGGATTGGGTTTCTTCCTCAGAACTGATAGGAGAGTAGTGACTATAAATATAGTATGTACACCCACCTCCCTTCCTAACTTTAACTCAAGCACACGCTGTACATGCACATTTTTAAATAAGTGTTACTCATAATTACAGTGCTTCATGACAGCACTGTATTGAAATTCATCTAACCTCTCTTATTTTTCTTATCCAAAACTATTCAGAATCAGTTCCTCAACCTCACTTTAAAAACTTAGATAAAATATCAGACTAAACTATTATTAACATAAACTATGCTTTGAGTTAAAAAAAAAAAAAAAAAAAAAAAATTGGAAAAGGCAGCATTGTTTTTTTTAAACAACTGGCTGAAATTTTACAGGTATGTTGTGACATTGCTGATAAAGCGGCACTGTTGTTGTAGTTTCAACAGTGAATGTAACAGGAACGTAAACTTGACTTGATGCTACAAAGAGGAAGTGTGAACAAAGGTTGTGGCGGCTTGAAACTTGCAAAAATTTTCACCAGCACACACACTACCTAAAACAAGGCCAGTGGTGAAACATGTGCACACACAAGCAAACACACACTGAAACTATCAGGTGAGGTCAACTTCACACAACCTCAACACACACGGACAGAGAAACAAGATGATCGGTTTGTGGTGAAGTCACGTTGACAAAAACCAGCTAAACAGCTCAAAGAAAACGAGAACAAGCGCTAACTAGGGTAACTAAAGCCGTGCGGGAAGCCGAACTAAACAGAGCAAAAACAAAGAAAACAACCTCAGCCACATCCAACTCATCATCAAAGGCAATCAGCTGGAAGAGAAGAGCACACAGCAAAGTTAGTATTGTAAAGGAAGAACGTTAGAGAACGCTTGAGAAAAAAAAAAAAAAAAAAAAAGGCAAACAAGAACATTTTCGTTAGTGGCATAACGGAGGATTATTGATTAGCAATGTTCAGAGGCATTGGTCGTTATCTACGTAACATGTAGATGCAACCAAGGCCAATTGTTTATGTTTAAAGCAGAGGTTGGAAACTAACGATACAATAAAGTCTTGTGTTCAAATACAGTGGCCCCAAGAAGTATTTGGACCCTGAAGTCACACTTAAAATGTATGATTGTCATTGCATTGTTACAAAAAAATATCAAACCAAGTGTCATCTGTAAATATGCCTTTTCAGAACTAACTTCACTTTTAACAGCAATTTTGACAACCAGATTTCATGTCCAAACACTTTTTTTTCCTTCATTTTTACATGCATCTATTTTTATCTAATTTAAAAGCTAACTAATATCTTTTTGTAAAATGTTTAGCTTGAAAAGTGTGCTTTTGATATTGTTCTTTTAAATAAATGTCACTGTGTGCTATTTTATTTTAATGCAATGACATTTTTAAGTGTGGTTTAAGAGTCCAAATACTTTTTGGGGCCTCTGTACATAAGTGACGTTTATTGGTTGTTAATTAATTTAGTACATGCTGGTTAAGCATTATGCATGGAGTGAGGTTTTTATTTTTTGGAAGCAGTGATGACTTACAAACCCATATTAGGAAAAATGGGCATGTTTTATAAAGTGTTAGGAACACCTGAGTAATAAACATATATTGTGTGTGTTTGAGTTTGTGTGCAACTGCATGTATAAAAGCATATAGGCTAATACAATCACAATGTCAGCTCTTTAATGTGGCATTCTGAACTGGATGTTGGGAGGTATTCTGGAAATACCGAGTGAGAGGTGTCCTGCAAGGCCTGTTTGGGGATTTTTATGGGCAATATGGCTAAATGTAACACACACCGAGGGATTCATGTAATTCCATTAGGATGTTTAACAGGCAGCTGTGTAGGAGAGAGGTTTTTGTATGTGGAAGGCCATTTTTTCTTGAACGTCTGTAGTGGAGGTAGGGTACATTGCAACTACACTAAGCGTGTGTGTGTGATCGTGTTTACCTTTTCCCCATAGCCGCGGTCTTTAGTCATCATTTCCCGCAGCGTCTGCAGAACTTTTATACACAAACGCTCTTCATTCTCCTCTAAAAGCTGTTTAGTGTGTTTAATTAATCTGAAAGAAAGAGAAAGAGGGTGTTGTCAAAAACAACTCAAGTTTTTGTGTGAAGACGTGAGCCACTGTGAAAGAGGTTCTGTCATAGTGCTTATGATCACACATCGGACGTCAAGATATTCACTGAAAAATGACAAATTGTGGGTTATTTTTCTATCCCAGGGGTACTCAATAGGTGGACTCTGGTCCGGATTCAGACCGAAGGACAATTCAATCCAGACCGAGATCGAAATCTTTGTGCTAGTTATCTGACACCTGGCTACGTGATTGTGTAAGCATACGTGTATAAAAGCTTGGTGTGAATGGCCCTTTAAACTAGCATGTTAAAAGTCTGCAACAGAATAATTTTTTTTTAACAAGCAAAAAGATAGCCAGTATTTATACCCTTCCCCACATTAATGTGAGTAGACATAAGGCACCGCATAATAGAGCTGCAGACATGGTTCTATTACTGACAGTAGACCGTAACAGAGACATACAGAAAGCAGCAATATTGATGGATACCAGCGTCAGTCGCTAAAATACACAGCAGAAAACGAGAATTCATCTTCATGTGTCTGATATGACTCCAAAATTCAGCTAAGCCAGGTGTATATACACTGATCAGCCACAACATTAAAACCACCAGCCTAATATTGTGTAGCTCCCCCTTGTGCCGCCAAAACAGTGCTAACCCGCATCTCAGACTAGCATTCTGATATGATATTCTTCTCACCACAATTGTACAGAGCGGTTATCTGAGTTACCGTAGACTTTGTCAGTTCTAACCAGTCTGGCCATTCTCTGCTGACCTCTCTCATGAACAATGCATTTCCATCCGCAGAACTGCCGCTCAATGGTTTTATTTTTTGCACCATTCTGTGCAAATTCTAGAGACTGTTGTGCGTGAAAATCCCAGGAGATCAGCAGTTACAGAAATACTCTGCTGCAGAGATTTTAAAATAAAATGCAAGACTTTTTAAGACCTTTTTTAAGACTTAAAAAAATTTGTATGGTATGACCTTCCAGATCATATTAAAATTAATTTATGTACCAATATATCAACATATGCAAATTACAGGTTGACCGATATTGGATTTTGCTGATACAATAATGTGTTGGAAGAAAGGCGATAACTGATAAATTGGCCAATAGTTTTGAAAATTGTTATATTAAATGTGTTAAAAATGTTAATGCATACTCTATGCTTTACTGTATCGTTAGCATACTCTAAAGACCTGAGTATGTAATAATGTTTGGCAAAACACCCATGCATTTAAGGGTTAACATATAGAAAATATAAATATACCATTTGTAGGTTAACATCCTGAAGAGCATTTCATTACAATCACAATCATTATTTTTGCAATTCCATCATTGACTTCAAACCTAGTGCGACACATCTAACTTCAGCAGGTTTGAATATGTACATATGCAAATGAAATTTGACAGCAGCAAATAATGACAAATTTTGACTTATATCAGTGAATAACAACTAAAATTTCAGTCTGATCCTCACACCAAACTACCCTTGGCCTTGAGAGAACTTGGAATATAGTGTGCAAGTTGTATGGATTGATGGTACATTTATTGCGCTTTTTTTTCATTGTCCTTTTGGGAGCTTGACCATCCCTGGTCCCAATATGATTGAGTGGTATGAAAAGTACCAGCATGAACATTTTGCAAAATATCTTTTGTGTTCTGAGAATGTCACAAAGTTTGTAACACTATTAGGATAAGTAAATGATGACAATTTAAATTTTTGAGTTAACTATCCCTTTAAGAACAGATTATAAAAAAAAATTCTGCAAGTTGTTTTGGGTCAAATCAGCTAAACATCTAAAAATAACTGCCATAAAACTGAGACAAAAGAAACAAATCAAACTGGATTGATCTGAACTGTTGATAGCTGGCCATTTCTCTCCTGCTGACACCAGAATGGTAGCTGGCATTGTAATCTAACTCTAGCTAAATCAGGATTACTCCCACAGGAACGCTCACGTGCAAACAAACAAAGGCAGCTGCACAAACACGTAATCCTTTCTGTAGTCTCTCACAGCACGAGGACACACACACTGATGACAGGTGGATGCCAGTACACCTTAAACCTGTTGACAAATTCAACTTGTCTTAATTGCATGATACAGCCAGTGTCTGCAAGAAACAAAGGCAACATCCATATTAATCCGAATAAATTTTAAAGCGCTGTTTTTGTTTTCAAAATGCTCTCCGCCCACACTGCTGTTTTCAAACGTATTCCAAAAGTTGCTTGTCCACTCTGAAACGTCTGAAAACGCTTGGCCCTGCTTCATTTCCATGTATGGTCTGAAACGCAATTGTCCTTATGTCCCGGCGCTGGACAGCAATTCTGATTAAACTTCCCTTCACCTTTAAAGGAATGCAATGTGAAGGTTGTACAATTTTAAATATATCTTTAATAACACTATCAAAGTGGACAGCAGGCAGGACAACGCTGTGACAACATGGACCGCCATCTTGATTGTTGGTTGGCTCACATGACTGTGTCATGATGACAAATATGTCATCGTTTTCAAATATCTCCATTTTCCCTGTTCACGCTACAACACAAAAAGCGTTTTTAAACTGATCCAATTGGGAGAGCATTTTTGAAAAGCTCTGTTTTCGCTGGACAAAAATGCCATCTCAGTGTGGACAGAAGGCCAAAACCTAGTGAAATTATGCATTTTCAAATGAAAACGTATTAGTTTGGACGGGGCAAAAATAATGTCCACACAATCTTCTCCCAGCCCCTAATCTTTAATTGTTTCAAAAAAAAGGTAGTCTCGCCCCCAAACTTTGGTTGAGCTCAAACAAACAGAGCAATGTTTTGATAGTGCCACAGAGACACATTTTGGGTAAACCAACAAACAAATGGTGTACATTTAGTTGTCTCTGCACATTAAACTTGCATAGGGAAAAAAAAAAATTTACATGAAAAATCTGACACAGTCTAACTGCAGTATGTCTGTAAAATCATTGATTCCTGTTTTTATAAAACTAAAAGTTAACATGATCCATCTGCTAGATCCGTTTGAAGTCTAGAGAGGAAATGGGTCGCAAGTGAATGACAAAGTCCAACATTATGATAAGTGACACACTGTTATGTTCCTCTGTAAATATTCCCAAGTAGAAGATTGCCCAGTTAGTAAAATGTATGACTTATGTTAATTATGTAAGGCCTGGTTAATTACTGGACCGGTAGGAACCTCACAAGGGTAGATCTATGAACTATTTTGGCCTTCAGCAAGACACTTAACATCAGGTTACTCTAGGGACTGTACCTATAAAATCTGTGAAAGCATTACTAAATTACTAAGGTTGCTATGGTGGGTAGAGTCACGTTGGGTTAACCTCCTCATGGTCGCTATAATGTGTGGTTCTCACTCTCAGTGGGGCATGTGGTGAGATGTGCGTGGATGCCGCAGAGAATAGCATGAGCCTCCACACGCACTAGGTCTTTGCGGTAACGCGCTCAACAAGCCACGTGATAAGATGCGCGGATTGACTGTCTCAGACGCGGAGGCAACCGAGATTCGTCCTCCACCACCCGGATTGAAGCGAGTCACTACACCACCACGAGGACCAAGAGCGCACTGGGAATTGGGCATAACAAATTTGGGAGAAAAGGGGAGAGAAAAAAAAAGTAGACTAACTGGGGAAATGTATTTCAACCCATTCTTTTAGTATGTGTTCAAAGTCACCCCAATAAACATGATTCATGAATGTCACTGGCTCATTTCACAAAAAGAGAAGGATTTTTACAATACTGGTGTCCTATAGCATCCAGGGATATTGGTTTATTGTTAAAGGTTTATGGGAAAAAGGAAACGCACTTAGAGATGAAGCCTCCACTCTCACATTTCCGCCGGGCATCTGTGTTCTCTGGGAAGAGCAGTTCTGGGCGATGCAGTACGTCCACCAACACGGAGAGCTCAGCTTGAACCAGAGGCCGTAGACGATCCTCCAGAGCAGATACAATGTCCTAACAATCACACACAGCAGAGAACAAAAATCTCAATTGCAAACAAATGCACAAATTAACTTAGTTTGACCATGTGCAGCTATAAACGCATTGCTTAGTGATAGTACGATATAGTATGGTGGACCATTTTTGGGAGTGGAACAAACAGGGTGCAAAATTACCACTTGCTAAGCACCAAATGTGAGTATAAATGGTGCTCATAAGTTAGTTAGAACTTTATTAGTAACTGCAACAATCTACATGGTTTAAGATGAAAGTAAAATAAGAAAATAAAATTCCAAAATAATTTGACCCTCGCTGATGTACAATGGGGTCCCAAAATCTGAGGCAACATTCACACTAATCTGTTTTCATTTTCCTAACGTAATTGTTCTCCAAAGTATGCAGTAATGAAAGGCATTTTCGAAATGCTCCGTATTCGGTGAAGGGAAATGCCACTCTACTGTGGATGAGGTGTCAACGTAGCAAAATTTGTGTGTTTACTAACAAAAAGGTATTAGTGGGCACGTGGTCTGATACTACTTGTGAAAATGTCTGACCTTTGGTACAAAAGAATTAACATGGTTCAAATATGCAACAAAATTGCATATTTGATAAGTGACAGAAATAGTGCAAAATGTTTAATATTTCGTATTAATTTAATGTCATGTTTTATAAGCCACCACAACAAAAATATGATGCAATGAAAATGTGTCTTTTTAAAATTAGTATTTTTGTGATAGATGCAGTTTAGACAGACAGATAAAATCAAAAGCATGATTTGTTTTTTTATTTGTACTGGCTAAATTCAGCAGCCTTGGAGACACATAACAGAGAAGTGAATTTTCCATAAGTGTCTGAATATCTGGCAACTCATGCCACGGCTGCACGGGGGCGGAGACAGACGTGATGAGGCCATGGTTTACCACAACTTGCTAAATCACCCACTTCCCAAACACCCTACCCCTTCCCCTGCTCCAGACTAGCTGACAAACCCACCCCCCACACTGACCTCTATCTACACCCCTACGCTCATCCGCCTTCTGAGCAGCATGTGAAAGCAGTATTTTAAGACAGGAAATGCACGTTTCAACCCACAACATCACCTTCTGATGATGAGTTGTCTTTTTTCGTTACATTTCAACATCTATCAGAGAAATAAACTGCTGTTTCACTGTTAAATATGACAGCATGGTCTTCACAATACATCTGCAAACTTATTTCAAGTTCTGTTATTGTATTGTAATATGGAAACTGCTTTCAGCCTCTGAATTAAAGGTTTTTTTTTTTTTTTTTTTTTAGTTTAGTTCAAATACTTTTCCATATCCCAGCTTAATATGCAGAGATGACTATAAGTAAGCCATTTGTAGTTTGATTTTGCTGAAAAGTGTAAACACTGTGATACTATCAAAAAATGTTTCTGTTTGAGCGTCCCAACCAGCCCAACTGTTTAGAAAAACATAATAAACTGTTTAAATTACAATTTTCAATTTCAACATTTAAAAACTTACACGTGCATCACTTTTGTAGATACAGTACTGTGCAAAAGTCTTAGGCACATAAGATGTTTCACAAAGGCATTTGTCTTAAGATGGTTATTTATATCTTCAGCTTTAGTGTGTCAATAGGAATTATAAATGTTAGACTCCCAAACATTACTTTTGAAAATAGAAAAGATTAGAATAGAAGAACAGGGAGCCCTGCAACAGATGTCATGGCCCCCACAAAGCCCCCCACTAAACATCGTGTCAGTCTGAGATTACATGAAGAGACAGAAGTAATTGAGACAGCCTAAATAGACAGAAGAACTGAGGCAAATTCTCCAAGAAGCTTGGAACATCCTATCTGCAAACAACCAAGAAAAACTGTGTCCAGGTGTACCTAGGATAATTGGGGCTGTTTTAAAGGTAAAGGTGGTCACACCAAATATTGATTTAGCTTTTCTATGTTTACTGGACTTTGTATGACATTAAATGCTAAATGAAAACTATTTATGGTTATTATTTTTGAAGACATCCTCATTATGCAACATTTTTCACAAGAGCCTAAAACTTGTCACAGTACTGTATCAACTTCTGTTTCTATGCTAGATACGACTTTCCAATTCAGTTGTATCTAAATATCTAAAGTTTTCTGCATCTGTATTTATATTGTAATGTGGAATGTGGGCAGAAGGCTGTTCTTAGATCAGTATCAAAAGCCAACTGCAATCAGACTAAATTATTATTCCACCAGACTAAACTTCTAAGGTATGGAGGACCAAATGTGACAATATTAAAAATAAATACATTTGCACAAATTAAAAATAACAAAATGAAAAAAGTATATTTAGAAATTAATAAATAAATGTTCAACTCTGACATAAATGAGTATTTATACATTTATTTCCTTTTTAATGCATTACTGTATTTATTTATTTCCACATATATTTATTTATGCATGCAGGATTTTTCCTGCATTTAAATTTTTTCGCCAGCAACCCAAGCAAAATTAATGAGATTTATCTCACGTTCAGTGCTTTGTACACACTAAATATGGTTCACATCTGAGACGAGCATTTGTGCAGCGCGACTGAAGCCTAGTTTTCGTGGTGACTCGCGTGAGCCATCACAGAAGCACACTGCTGGATTATTTTGACATGCGCCAAAATAAAGGTTTTTCAAATACACATCAATACCCTTTATAAAATGTATCACGATTTTACAGCAGTAACAGTAACTGTGGTATTTTGACAAAAATGTTGTAGTTTCATATGTATTACAGCAGTGGCAGTTAATTTCTAAATGCGTTTAGGCTACTATTTTTCATAAATAATTTTCAGCAAAATATAATATTCTGACTTTTCCTATGAGTTTACTGTGCTAGTAAAATTGTTTGTTTCCTAGTCTATAACAGATATTCTTTGTCTCTCAACAGGCTCCTAACATTTTTAGTAATCTTTAGGAATATCTGAAGGCAAAAAAAGCCAATTTATTTCCTAATATCAAACATCATTTGAACAGAACATATGTTTGACCAGGAGTACTCAATTGGCAGACTCCGGTCCAGATCCAGACCGAAGGACATTTCAATCCGGACTGAGCTCTAAATCTTTGCGCTAGTTATCTGACACCTGGCTAAGTGATTGTGTAAGCATGTATATGCGCGCGAAGCAGGAATAAAGTGCATTCAGCGCTAGAGAGAAATATTTCTCTCTAGAGCGGGAATAAAGCGCGTTCAGCGCTACGCGCTTTATTCCCGCTCTGTGCGCGTTGCCTCTCTGCCCGCTATAGACATGAGGCGCCGCATAAAGCCTAATTTACTGTACGAGTTGCACGTGTGGTTACTTTAACATCAAAAATGTTAATGTGGCGCCTTTAGACAATAAAGTTTTTTCTGCCCATCTAAATTTAGCTTTATTAATAAGCATTTTACGAGCCTTTCATAATAAACAAACAGATTTTTTTTCTAATTTTGTGAAAATTAGATGTCATCATGGATGGCAAAGAAAGCCCAATTATACTTATTATGCAAACAGTATATTAATGCTTCACTGTTATGTAAATTGTTTGTTAGTTGATTCTCACTTTAAGGAAAATATAAAAATGGTCCATTCAGACTTTTACATTTTTATAAATGTTCTCTCAGGGGATATCCCTGAACCCCCATCCAGTGTTTTTTTATCTGTCAAAAAGGCCTTCTGTGTCCTTATATATATTTAAACACAAAATTTATACTGCTGTCATTCAGCTTCAAAACGAACTGTTGATCTTAACTTTTAATATTCATATCCAAGTGCCCTCGACTGATGAAGTCTTGATGAAATGGCTTAATCTTTTGGAAAGAAAGATCTCTCAGACCCCACTAATCTCTGGGCCCCCAATGTCCTCATCCCTGCCCAGTTTTGACTGTTTAGGAATATACAATGGTGGCCAAAAGTTTGGAATAATGTACAGATTTAGCTGTTTTGGAAGAAAAATTGGTACTTTAATTCACCAAAGTGGCATTCAACTGATCACAAATTATAGTCAGGACATTACTGATGTAAATCACTATTTGAAAAAGTTATTTTTTATCAAATCTAGACAGGCCCCATTTCCAGCAGCCATCACTCCAACACCTTATCCTTGAGTAATCATGCTAAATTGCTAATTTGGTACTAGAAAATCACTTGCCATTATACCAAACACAGTTGAAAGCTATTTTGTTCGTTAAATTAAGCTTAACATTGTCTTTGTGTTTGTTTTTGAGTTGCCACAGTATGCAATAGACTGGCATGTCTTAAGGTCAATATTAGGTCAAAAATGGCAAAAAAGAAACAGCTTTCTCTAGAAACTCGTCAGTTAATCATTGTTTTGAGGAATGAAGGCTATAAAATGCTTGAAATTGCCAAAAACAAATTAAGATTTCAATCAAAGGTGTACACTACTGTCTTCAAAGACAAAGGACAACTGGCTCTAACAAGGACAGAAAGAGATGTGGAAGGTCAGATGTACAACTAAACAAGAGGATAAGTACATCAGAGTCTCTAGTTTGAGAAATAGACGCCTCACATGTCCTCAGCTGACAGCTTCATTGAATTCTACCCGCTCAACACCAGTTTCATGTACAACAGTAAAGACTCAGGGGTGCAGGCCTTATGGAAGAAGTGCAAAGAAAAAGCCACTTTTGAAACAGAAAAACAAAAAGAAAAGGTTAGAGTGGGCAAAGAAACACAGATATTGGACGACAGATAACTGGAAAAGAGTGTTATGGATCTTAACCCCATTGAGCTTTTGTGGGATCAGCTAGACTGTAAGGTATGTGAGAAGTGCCCGACAAGACAGGCACATCTAAGGCAAGTTCTACAGGTAGTGTGGGGTGAAATGTCACCTGAGTATCGGACAAACTAATAACTAGAATGCCAAGGATCTGTAAAGCTGTCATTGCTGCATGTGAAGGATTTTTTGATGAGAACTCTTTGAAGTAGTTTAAGAAGTTCTGAATTTTGTTTTTCAAATTGTAATTTTTCACGTTATTAATGTCCTGACTATACATTGCAATCAGTTGAATGCCACTTTGGTGAATAAAAGTACCAATTTCTTTCCATAAGTGCAAAATCTGTACATTATTCCAAACTTTGGGCTGCCAGTGTGTGTGTGTGTGTGTGTGTATATATATATATATATATATATATATATATATATATATATATATATATATATATTGTTTTACAAAGTACTATTGCTGCCAATGTGGCAAGTTATAAAAACTATTTAAAAAAAGATACATCATTTCCTAGCCATATAACTACTGACACCATGTAAACTACATATTATTATCCGGACCTTTGCTGGGAAGGAAATGTAGAGACCGGACCTCTTGGAATGTTGAGTACCCCTGTATTAGACAGAAGGAAAACTTTGTCCATATTTGTCGGTAAGTCTTGGAGGTCCAGACTTTAAACCCCTTTTAGTACTTGCCCTTATATTTACAGTGCAATCCCATAAGCAAAGTTATTAGCATGGATGACTCCTCATTTCTATGGTTAGTTCAATGTAGTGTTTAGTTTGATTTCACATAGCACCTTAAATAAAATAAAAAAGCTATGTTGATTTCAAAAGGTTCCATATTCTTCTATGTGAAAAATAACTCAAATCCAAAGGAAATATGAAATACAATTAAGTAATTATGTTATATTAATTAAATGCATTTATGTAATTAACCAACTTCAAGTATGTGGAAGACCATATACATCAGTCACCTCCAGAGACCATTTTTGACCCAGGAATGCATGTATTTATTTCCACTTTTATTTATTTATACATTTCTTTGTCCATATGATAATGAGGGGGCATGTTTTCTACTTTAGGCATAGCAATTAAGCTCAGAGTGCCCCAGAGTGAAACCTGGAGGCCACAGTAACATCTTGTGGTTGAGCCAAATAGGGAAAGAAAGATCTCTACTGAATGAATGACTTAGAGGTGGACGATATGACCAAAATGTTATATCACTGTTTATGTAATTTCATATCACGGTAACTGTATGTACCTATGGTGACCATACCTGTACATACTTTTTTAGAAATTCCAGTCATCTGTGTTTCAGATGAAAATCTTGACCGTTAATCTGAACCAAAACTGTAACTTCAGCAGATCCGCTCACCACACACCAGTGGACATGCACCGTTAAGGGCATTTTAAATGGTACGCGGTAATTGTAAGTTCCCAATTCATTTTCAATGGGAGAGAGGTGACAGGAGGCTATGAATGAACGAGTAAGTGATTTCAGGCACAGCAAATGTCTGCCCACTGATCACATTTATTTAGGCAAAGTTTAATTCGTGGTGAACTATTTTATGGAGAATTAACCTATTTAAAAGCACAAAATAAAACACTTAACAATAAGGTTCCATTTGTTAAAATTAGTTAACAACATTAATTTACATGAACTAAAAAAGAACAATACTTTTACAGCATTTATTAATCTTGGTTAATGTTACCTTCAACATATACATTTTTAAAATCAAAAGTTGTATATGTTAATATTAGTTAATGCATTGTGAACTAACATGAACTAACAATTAACAATTGTATTTATTTTAAACTAACATTAACAATGATTAATAAATGCTCTAAAAATATACTGAAACTTTAACAGATGTGTCCAAATGCTGTCCATCATTTTAACAGGTAAATAAGAGACAAGAAAACCATTTAGTGCATCAGTTGTCATTTTAACCATCTTTACGTGGATTCACGCATTTCAATCATAACTAAATTCCTTTTAATATCTTTAATAAAATTATTAAATGAATCTTTTAATTTAATTTTGTTAAACATTACGCTAACATTTTATGCATTTTTCAAAATTTAAATGCATAAAACTTAAAAATAGTCTAAAATATATATATTTTTTCGTGTACTCTCTCACTTCTGCGCTGTGTGTGTCTCCTGTACACCTGGTATTAATCCGCGTTTTGTGTGATCTGATCACAAGTGGATGGGCGAGACACCTCAACTTTTACACCTGGTGTAATATATTATGCATCTCTTTTGACCACTTATGTTTGGATTTCAAAGTTATTTTATGACTGCATGACATTAAAGCGCAAAAAGTAGAAGAACAAAAAGTGCAAAATGACCTATTTGACTCAATCACAAGATGTCACTGTGGCCTCCAAGCTTTACTCTGGAGCACTCTGAGCTTGACAGCTATGCCTGAAGTAGAAAACACACCCCATCGTTACCATATGGTCAAAGAAATGTAGAAATAAATTATTGAGGTAATAAATAAATTAGAAATAAATAAATACAATAATGCATAAATAAGGAAATAAATGTCTAAGTACACCATTTATGTCATTTATTTATTTATTTCTAATTACACTTTTTTCATTTTTTACATTTCTTTGTAAATATATTTATTTATTCATTTTTAATATTGTCACAATCAGTCCTCCATACTCAGGAACTACACCTCAACAAAATTCCTGGAACAAGTTTCCTATTTCTCCACCTTCCTCCTAAAATTGAATTTTCCAATGCACCTGGAATATTTTGGGCAAGCTAGCTATGGGTAGTTAACATGAATTGGTTTTGGGAAGGTGACATGTCCTGTGGACATGACAGGCTATATTCCATCTAAAACTATTTTAAACAGGTTTTGCTAATTCTTTTATAATAATAATTTATTAAATTTTTTTTTTTTTTTACATACAATCTTCAAGAAGTCACATTTGAGACAACACAGAATATTTGTGCTTTAAAAATTTATTTGTCACGCCACAGAACCCAACATAAGTAATTATTTAGAGAAAATCTTTATGTCCGTTGCACATTCATAAGCGCTATGAGAGAAGCTCATTCACAGTGGCTTGTGTTAACGTGAGAACTTCCTTTGTTTAGCGCTAAATAGTGCTTATGAGCATGCAACGAACATCAAGATGTTGCATCCAAACCAGTCATGTGAGAATAATAGTACAAGATGGCAAAACTCATAAGAAATGGAGTTTGCTTATACGAAAATGTACAACTTTTACTCCTGAAGAGAAAAATAAACCAATGAACAATTTTATAACGATTTTCCCTAAGTTTATCCCTCTAACCCAAACCTACTGTAATAGGAAAATAACTTGTGTACCACGGAAGAAAGAAAACAAAGGGGTTTGAAACGGGATGAGGGAAGCGTATTACAGGTTACTGACATACAAAATATGGAATCAGTTACCAAATTGGTCCACCTTCGTTAAAAAAAAAAAAAAAAATGTTAGATAGAAGGTTAGCTAAAATTTTTAATGCCTGTATAGTTTTGATTTTAAATCCTGTTCACTGACTGGTTGGTTTCTATGAGAATAAATGTTGTACCTTTTTGTACGAGCCACGTCGTATAATATCTTGCCATTTCGCCATCTTGTATGAATTATTACAAGTTGTCATAATACAGTGTTGTACGCACCGGTCACATATGCTACTTTTATGACACTTTTGGGTGCTTTAAGCTGAAAATTGAGTTACTATTTACTGCCATTCTATTGAAAAGATACCCCACGATATTCATTTAAAAATCTCCTTTCGTGTTCTGCATGAGAAAGAAAGCCACACAACATTTTCGTTTTGGGTGAACTATTCCTTTAAAATAGTGAAGGCAAACGATGATTAAAAAAAGGGAAAACCTCCAGTTGAAAGACAAAATGGCGACCAGTTCCAGCCTTACACATTCCCATATACATTCATGTATATTTTAATCTAAAATCTTTATGTTGATGAAACAAACAACCACTCTTTAACACCTGGCTGGCCAAACAATGAATTGCAACAACAACGCAATTTTTGTGTCTTCTACATTCAAGACAGTTTTGAGGCACGAAATGACCCAATACCCAGGAATGTGACAATAACATTACTTCTGCATGGCTGTTCTCTAAAGACTCCACCCTCACCTGCAGCCTCTCAATGATGTTCCTGTAATCTTTTGAAGTTGTAAGCGTTGAATCTCTTCTGGAGGCATTGCGAGCCGAAATCCTCCAATTGAGGATGGTCTTCTGAACCACATTGTTGGACTTCACAAACAGGTTGTTTACTTGGCTGTCCAGATCTACAGGGATGGCTATCGCTCTGCTCTTAGCTATTAAAAACAGAGAAAAAAAAAAAATCTATTACATGCCCACTTTACTAATATTGTTATTATTTGCTTTGTGCCCCAATGATTAGTGTTTGGATGCAGGTTTTTATTCAACAACATATAGCAATGTGTGTATGGAAAGGTAAATAGGGATGCTATCATTTGGAGCTGTAACAACATGCATTTTTCACTAAGAGTGGACTACTACTTTGTTGATCACTGGGTTTAACTCAATCTGCATGCACAAAAGAACTCAAGGTTATCTTTAAGAGCATGAGCAAAAAACTATTTTAAAGACTTGTACTGTTATATAACGTATGAAATACATAAAGGCTTATACAATCATTAAAGAGCACAGCAGAATAAGAAATTAGAATGCATTAAGAATGTTTAAGTACAGACACATGCTGTGCTGCAATGTGAATTAGGGATGTGCATTTTTGTAGCGAGTTCCATTTGCGCTATTGTTTCATTGGTCTATGTACTGTACATGTGCGCCATATGGACGTCTTTTGCTGTTGCAATGTGTATCGCTGTTTTTGAGGACACAATATGTCAAGTTAAAATACTTACGATGGCAAGGAAAAGTATGTGAACCCTATGGAATTACCTGCATTTTGTCTTAAATAAGCTTCATAAGCCCGCTATACACTGTAGGATTTTTACAGTCCTTTAAGATTGCTACTTGTCAGACTGTACGATATGAATGCATTGATATCGCCATGGCACACTGTGCAACATTATGCCAGACTGTACGATACACATCGTAGCCGACTGTCGTCCCAATCGCCCCTATCAGTGAACGTGACTCACGTTACGGGAGCGCTGCAGAACAGAAGCAAAACGGTGAGATTTGTCCGCCACGGAGGAGCATTTTTTTTTTCTCTGAAAGTCAGGACATCAGCATTTCCATTGCTCCAATACCACTCCATCATGAGCATAGGTTAACATATAAAAAGATAGATTTTGTCAAATAGGCCTTTAATAAGACAGCTTGATCACAAATACAGAAAATTACAGATGCTGCGAATGAACACGAGTGTTGGAGGTAGCCTACAGTAATAATTAGTTACCACAAGCAAAGATTCATTGTGGAAATAAAAAGACTTGTGGCCCGAAAAATGTCAAACTTCTCCGTTCACATTGGGGAAAACAAAAAAGGTGGGTTATAGTACGTCTTTCTCCTCTTAGTAACCTATCGGCCATGCAAAATTTCGAAAATTCATATAGGCTGATAATATATTGCGCTTGCAAATCCCTATGGATAATGCACAAACACGACATAGATTTCTATAATTGTATCCAACTGTACCTGCTGATTTGGATTAAAATGTCCCATAAATACGTATCAATATAAATTGTTCAAACCTTTTTTTTATATATAAAATTGGAGTGGTGTGAATCTTAAGTAGTTTACAGACGTTTAAAGTACATTTCTTAAAAGCAAAATAGTAATTAAAATAAAGTTGTAAAGACAATGCATGACAAATGTGAAAAAAAAAACGTGTTAAGAAACATGTTAAATGTGTTATTTATTTTCATTTTGTAAGCTCTGTATTTATTTAATTCAGGGAATAATGCTTTCAAATTGCTGAAGTGTTACACTTTTCACCAAGTATTTTCTGCTTATTTATTTATTTATTAAAACTTTTATATAAAATGAAAAGAAGAAAAACATTCGAAGAGCTTGAGTAGAGTGATAACTGGGCACAAATGTTGCTGTGGTGGTGCACATGCGGAGCAGGCTTCTTTCCAAGTGAATTGGGGTGCAAGAGAGGTGCAGACTTTCTCATCTGGCTGTTGCAATAGCAGTCACACTATACGAATGCGATGCTAAATTTCGGACACTGCCAGAACTTCGTCGGAGTCCACAGATCATCGCAAAGGCTATTAATCAGCCGCTGGTGAACATGTCACACTGAACATTGTAAGATTGTCGATTTTGCCCTACAACGACAGAAATCCTTTAGGATTCCCGAAATTTGTCTCAGACAGCAGAATCATGACCAAAAGTTTATCAAGATATACTACAGAATAATGTCAGGGTGGCTGTGCGCCAGCTAAAGCTCAGAAATTGGGTGATGCAGCAGGACAACAACCCTAAACATCGAAGTAAATCCACTACAGAATGGCTTCAAAAAAAGAAAATCCACTTTTTGGAGTGGACCAGTCAGAGCCCAGACCTTAACCCAATAGAGATGCTGTGGAATTCACACCAGACAACCTAAGAATATGTCTGAGCTGAAGCAATTCTGTAAGGAAGAATAGTCCAAAATTCCTTCTGGACGTTGTGCAGGTCTAATCCGCAACTACCTCAAACGCTTGGTTGAGGTTATTGCTGCCAAAGGAGGATCGACAAGTTGTTAAACCAAGGGTTCACTTACTTTTTCATCAGCACTGGGAATGTTTAATTGGATGTGTTCAACAGACATGAAATATTATATCTGTTTGTGTTTTGTTAGCTTAAGCACAATGTTATTTTTCTATACTTGTGACTTTGATGAAGATGAGATCACATTTTATGAACAATAAATGCAGAATTCCAGCTAATTCCGAAGGGTTCACATACATTTTCTTGCCACCGTAAAAAGCACATCTGTGCTATTTTATGGCATCACTTGAGCTCCATGTATGCAGCAACACATCCTGTGTGAGTGCCCCCTAGTTATCTCCAAAGTGTTAAGAGCATTTGCTGCACTGGACTGTAAGTCCAGTACAATGACCATGTACAGTTGCTAACTTAAACAACAATGGTCAAATACTCACCCACATCAGACAAAACCTTGATACAGCTCTCTACTGAGGCTTTCTGAGCAGGGACGAGCCAGTTACAGTGATAAACTCTAAAAACCCCCTGAAGAAGTTGAACAAACACAGGCTGCCGGGTCTAGAGACAAAAGGTTGGAAATGGATGGAGGGCGATTATAAGATGGAGAAAACAGGAGAATAGGGAGAAAAACAAGAAATTTCAAATTATTAATTGTGAAGAGGTCAAGACAGAAAAGAATCTTCTCTGACAGACATTTTCTAAATGTTCCTAGATGTTGGTTGGATTTTTAAGACTGTCAAATGTAGAGAACATCTGTATAAAATTCTTTGGTTCTAAATATGTTGAAACAATGAAGAACAATGGTCCATTTAAGACAATGCAATGGGTTCAATACAAGTTAAGCTCCAACAGCATTTGTGGTATGCTGTTGATTACAACAGACAATATTTTGATTCACTGAAAGTCTATGTAGCAAGCCATTTTGAGGATTTAAAAGCAGAAATGTGCAGACTGTATTTCTGCTAAAGCACTTTTAGTTCTTCCGTACATACAAGTGCAATTTGAGCTGTAAATGCCACTGTTCTAGGCAGATGAACTTCTGGTTATTCATTACCGATGTACTGCGAGTGGATGTTTTTCTAGTAAACAGTTCTTTTCTGGTATCCTTGCATGTACAGTGCGAAAGTTGTAGGCATTGTATGATCATGACACGAGTTGAAAGACGATTTAACTTTGCAGACAAGGTTAGAAAAAAGTGATTTTATTTACACTATAGTCTCATGCTAACCCATATAATGTTAAATACTTTTGAAACAATATTTATTCATTTAGTCATAAACTTCCATTATAAGTGCATTACTGTACACAAACTGCTCGCTGGGTCAAAATAATTTTCTGTGGTAATCGACATGTCAAAGATGCTATCTTTCTATTAAATCTCTGAAAAATAATTCACCCAACTTTCTGCACATTTCTTTAATTTTATTGTAGGTAAAGGTTAAAAGGTTCTGGTCTAAAGTTTAGAGTACACTGTAAAAAAAAAAAATCAATTACGATAGAATTAGCAACTTCAGTGATAAACTATCTACTAGACATTCACATTTTACCACCAACACAGCGGGTGAGAACCCAATATAAACTTAAAAGCAAAATGTGTATAACTAAAAGGAAGGGTGACATCTTTACCATGCTACATTTGTGAAACTGGCTGAAACACTGTCTAGACAACTAGTCTAGTAAGACAGAGGGGCTTCATTGCGAATAATAAAAAGAATCATCTCAGTGTGATCTGATTTCCCACTAAAACAGGCTTACTAGAGTAGTGTCTAACCGATACTACGTCACCACATTCCATGTGCAACCACAGTGAAGTGATTACAAAGAGGTACCTCAGTTATTTTGCCTAAAATGGAGGCCTGTCACAACAAAGAGAGATGTGAGAGATGAGAGAAGAAAGTTGTCATGAAGCAACACTTCCAGGAAAGAATGAGCAGGGTTGAGGGTCTACACACAACACACAACACTCAAAAACAATAGATTAATCGAGAACAGGTCAATCTACCGTAGATTCAGTCTGCACATACACTGGCCAAACCAACCTATACACAATTCTGATATACAGCAGACAATATATGTAAAACATATACATGATTTTTACTGATATAAAAATAGGAAAATATGTGTGCATATATGCAACATATAATGCATTTCAAAATATTACAAAAGTTTTTGTTTATACAGTATATTGGAATTTAAATATGAAAACATATATGTTGTAAAATGTACTTGTATTAAATTCCAATATTTATTTGTAACATAAAATAGGCATGTTGGTAATATTATGAAATATGTTGCATATATGCACAAATACAATTACAATTATTAGAATTCTGACAGCACCTTGAATTCTGATTAAGATCATGGAACCTTACTCAAGATTTTAATTTTTATTTTTTATTATTATTATTCATTTTTATTTCAAGCTTTACCATTCTGACTATAATGTACTATTATATAGGTAATTCTCAGGAACTACTGTATGTGTCTACAAAACTTGCTAGTGATTTAATTTACAGGGCTTAGTCACAATATTTGATATTGAAGTCTAATGCAAAATAACTTTTTACGTTTAAATGTTTTTCATTGGAATATAAGCCAATTTGTATGTCCCCGTTCATCACTATTTCATTTTAAAGTGTTACATAGAATTTAATAAAGTAAATTCTTCCTAAATAACTATTTTATTGAAATGAAAATATCATAATTTCCCTGTTTGTGTAGTTTATTTTTCAAAACGATTTATGCATCTTCTGAGAACATGCTGTGTCATTTCCCACTTTTAAAAGAAATGGTCTTTCTGGCATCATGGTCAGTGAAAATATTTCTTAGCCCATGGTCAAAACTGAAGTGTATGTTACAGTCCTCAGCAGTATTTCATTATGTTTACACTTCATTATGTTTCCATTTTATTATGTTTCATTATGTCTAAATTTACACATTGGGCACATAAAGCCCAATCGATCAACAGTTATGGGAATTAAATTATGGTGATCAACTTTTAACAGAAAAAAAAAAATTGGCACAACAAAAGAAAAAACTAAAATTTTCTAGCATAAATAGCAGCGTTTCCTGAAAATGATACAGGTACCATTATGAGCTGCAAACAAAGAACAAAATGCTACAAACTTTATCAAAACATGCCCACCATATGTTTGTTTATAGCCTAAAGCCCAGACTGCTACGAAGTCTGTTTTGACAAGAATGGCATGCCTAGGATCGCTACCAAAAGATACAGTATGGCTCACGTGGTTTATTCTTTCTGCGGGTAAAGATGCCCAAATAAATTCAATAGCTACAGTATAGGCGCGGGGAGCAAAATTCAGTACATTTATATGTGCATGTTATAATTGAGCTTCAATGAGTTTTGCATATCTTTGCAGTTGGTGGTCAAAAATGATTTGAAACAAAGGAAAGAATAAAACAAATCGTTTTTTAATTTGTCCAATACAATATGTAAATCAGCCAAAACGCAGAACACTCACTCACACACACACACACAAATGCGGGGGTAAGACCATAACACACTCATAACGCCACTCGCTCACACACACACACACACACACACAGAAATAAATGGGTGAGAATAACAGTACGCAGAACACAACACAACACACACAAACACTCAAGCACGCACTCACGCACACACACACACAGAACAAAGACTGAGTCTTATTCAGTTTTGATGTTTGAAATAAATGACTTAACAAAATTTCAGGTTTGACTGTAAGCATGAGACATTATTGTAAAAACTGACACTTCAAATAATAGTTTGATAATGTCTAAATGCTGTATATATTTAAATGCATAACGTGTGGTAAAATTTAGAATTACTACACAGTACATGGCTGCATAGAAAACTGCATCCATCTACTTTTACTATTATTCGCATAATTATTCTCATGATTTTCAAGTCATGTTATTTTTCTTTTTTCACCTGATGGCAGCAGAATTTTTTTCATGTTTCATATTAAAAGGAGTTTAGGTTTTTACTGTTTTGATGTTAAATAAATGTGCTAATTAGCATATGCCATTGAGTGCTAAAATCGAGAAATTTTAAATTAAATACGATTTTTATTTTTTATTATTTATTTTTTTACATAAAATCCCAAAATAAGGGCATCATTTTATTGTTTTTACTTCACGGAAGTTGAAATGTTATAATTTCTTAAAAGAAAAAAAGAAAAAAAAGAAAGTAACAACACCTCTTCTGTGTCCAGTCAAAAATTACCGCGAACAGCAAAGCAAGCGGCCCTATTTGAACAGAACAGGAGGGTTAAGAATGTTCAGCCCCTTCAGCTGCAACATGAATGCGTCCCCCTCATATGCATCAAAAAGTACATTCTTACAATTCTGCATGATATTTCTGCCTGGTTTGTGTTGTGTTCGACTTAACATACGCTGCGTATAACCTGCGTATGTCTTTTGGAGCATGTGCACAACACCGAGGCCAATTTTGCTTCAATTAACGTGCATACATGCTGGATGAAGCCGAGCTACAATTGCATTATACAGGTCTGTTAGTTCAATTTCACAAAAACTGGACTGGTCAGATTTCAGTCAGACTAAAGTGTTTGCATGACATTTAAAAAAGAAAAGTTATTGTTGTTGTCCATCTGAAACTGAACTTTTAAAATACATGTGAACATATTAAATGTGACAACAAACAAAACACCATTATTTCTTTACCACTGAAATGTTTCAGGTTCATTACCACTGCCAAGTCAGACGGACCATATGGAAAGACAGGCCACTCATGAGCATTGTTACCACAACCTCAAATGGAAGGAAATCAAGTTTTCCAAGAAAAACTGGTAACACTTTACAATAAGGTTCAATTTGTTAACATTAGTTAACAACATTAGTTAACATGAACTAACAATTAGCAATACTAATTAAGCATTTATTAATCTTAATGTAAATTTCAACATTTAAGAATACATTTTTAAAATCAAAAGTTGTATTTGTTAACATCAGTTAATGCAACATGAACTAACACTGAACAACTGTATTTTTATTAACTAACATTAACAAAGATTAATAAATAGTGTAACATATATATTGTTAATTGTTATTTTATTATACCTAATGCATTAACTAATGTTAACGAATGGAACCTTATTGTAAGTGTTACCGAAAAACTAAACTAAAATTGAAACTCCCACAACCATGTGCATTATCTGAGGCAAGATCAGCCCCTGCTGTGTTATTGGAGTTGCGAAATTGAGAGGTGGGAAGTGGGTGCTTATGTGCAAGACCATGAGAGAAGAGAGTTCTTGGAAAGCTCTGGCCAGTACGTCAGTCCCCAGTGGTTTGACTGTTTCTTTAGAAACTCGTGAATATGATGAAACAGTCTAGATGTCTACAGATCCTACAGGCCCGACAGAGGGTAACAGCAGGTGAGAGGTGGGGGTAGAGGAGGGGAGGGGCATTTACAGATACTTACGTACATATGACGCGCCACCTAGGCAAGGAAGGGGTAAAAAGGGTTAAGATATTATCTGGAAGGTTGATTTTTCTATGTATCAAAAAATGAAGCAACATGACTGCACCAATTTTCAAAGAAAGAAAGATAACAATTTATTTATTTCAAAGAAATCAAACCTCTGTAGAAACTGAAGATGATAATGGGCAACACTGCAATTTGAAACTGACAGTTGTATCTTGTCTTTGGTATCAAAGCAAACTGTTTTCAGAAGAGTAGGGCTGGGCGATATAACTTGACAATATTTGATATATCTCTATATTTTTGTATTCACTCTGAAATGTCTTTTTTTTTTTAAATCAGAAAAACCATCATTTTAGCCAAAAAAGCCAATATAGATAAGCAGATTTAAATATGTTTAAAGATCTAAAATAAATGTAAATAATAATAAAATTCCGTGAACATTTGTGAGTCATGACACAAACCAATAATTAATTCCAAGTTTTAATTGTTTCACTGATGCTAACATTTTGAACTTAGTAACACAAACAAATAGGCCCGTCACAATTATTAAATAATCATCTGATGTTGTTTATTTATTTATTTATTTATTTTTTCTCCCCAATTCCCAATGCGCTTCAAGTCCTCGTGGTGGCGACAATCCGGGTGGCGGAGGACGAATCTCAGTTGCCTCAGCGTCTGAGACCGTCAATCTGCGCATCTTTTCAGGTGGCTTGTTGAGCGCATTACCGCGGAGACGTAGGGCGTGTGGAGGCTTCACACTATTCTCCACAGCATCCACGCACAACTCACCATGCGCCCCACCAAGAGCGAGAACCACAAATTATAGCGACCACAAGGAGGTTATCCCATGTGACTCTACCCTTCTGTGACGAGGAGGAGGGTGGGGCCAGGCCGTGAGTGCGCACAGCCGGCCCCCAATCAGGCTAATCAGCCGAGGAGAGGGATAAGCCTGAGCTGGATGCAGCAGTTCAAGAGAGAGAGAGACAGACACGCTGCTGCCGTGTGTGTTTATGTTTGTGTCTTAAGTTTTCATTAAACATTATTTTAACTGTTCAGCCAGTTCCCGCCTCCTCCTTGCCCATTTTAAACCCTGTTACATTGGTGCCGAAACCCGGGAAGGAGGAGGGATGCGCTGTCGTGAAGTCCTCGCCACTGCTGTCCACCCAAAGGAGCAGCCGCAACCGTCCGTCAAGGGATGCGGAGGAACAGCCGCCGTCCGCGAGGGGAGGAGGGGCTCGCTTACGGCCGCCTGGAGCGGTGGAGCCGCTACCAGGGGTGGAGGGGCTCGCTACTGGCCACCAGAACGCGGAGGGGCGTTCCATCAGCCAGGGGTCCGAGGACTCGCTCCGGTCCACCCGGGGAGAAGCGGCTGTCGTCCACCAGAGGTTGGAGGAGTGGTCGAGGACCAGGCGACGGCGTGTCTGGGAACCGGCGAGCAATTTCTCTCACTGTCGCGCCGCCATGCCCTTTCCCTCTCCTCTTTTCCCTCCCAGGCCTTAAAAGGCGGGGAAAGCCTGCCGGCAGGTGCAGCCAGAAGGGAAACCCACAACTGCAGCAGCCGGCAGTGACAAAATGATAAATAATAAAAATAAACAAATTATTTGATACCTATTCCGAGTCCCGATGTTTTTGTACATGTTAAAAAAACTTGTTGGCGACAGTTTAATATATTCAAATATTTTCCAGGACAAATAATTATTTCCCAGGACATTTAGGTATTTTTATAATTTTTCATGACTTTTCCAAGACGCGTGGGAACCCTGTACTACTCTTGAGTATTAAAATTAATAGCAAATACTTCATAAATATTAGATTTATCGGCAAGCCCTTCGGCAGCGAATGTAGTGTTGTGTTGGGGTCATTACCTGTAAACTAGTGCTCTGGTCAGAGAAAGGGGAGCTGAAAAATGTCGTCACAATACTCATCACGGTTTCAGTCACATAGCGTTCTAATGTCGTGTCAGCATGGTTGCGGTCGCTTGTATTGTTGCAGACCTATGTGCAATATATCCAAAAAAAAAAAAAAAAAAAAAAAAAAAGAGAGAGAATTATTGTGGTTTTGAGTCATTTGCATTAGTAAGCACAGTCAGAACATGCACTGAATCACTCTTTCCATGCACCAAGAAAGGAGTCAGCATACATTTAGACAAAACATTCATAGCCTTCATTTACAACCCATATCAGACTGCAAATAGTGAATCACAGCCACTTGACTAAAAACAAAGCCTACAGTCTATCAACAACAATTCAATGATGTTAGTGGCATACAGCAGCTTGAAAGCGATGTTCGTTATTGGTACTTTTAGGTACTTTACACCTAAATGGTTCATTGGGGTTGAAAAAAAAAATCCCAGAATCAGCTTCCATTACCCTGCAGATGTCGACCAGGAAGTTCTCAAAGAGCTTCCACATGTGATTGCTGGTGTAGATCTCCTTCATTTCGACCTCAGTGTCCACATAGCAGTGGTTCAGGAAGTTGATGTAGGCAATTTTCACCTAATAAAAGAAAAGCACACATTCAAGAAGGAAGATTAGTGCTACATTAGATACATAGATTAACTTAATGATACAAATGATATAGGTGCACAGAAGAAAGAGAAAGAGTTCTTTTTTTTTTTCTTTTTCTACATTAAGAGCAAGTTCAATAGTAAGTGCACTTAGTGTGGACTGGTTATGTGCTTGCGGAACAGATGTGTTTTCAGCTGGTTACTGAATGTTGAGATGGTATCAGCAGATCATGTGAAGGTTGGAAGCTCATTCGACCACAGAGTAACAGAGAAAGTGAACGATCGTGAAATAGACTTTGAGCCTCTTTCTGATGGGACTACTAGGTGCCGCTTATTCATAGACCACAGAGAACAATTTGGAGCATAGACCTGTAGAAGGGAACTGAAGTAAGTGGGTATGGTTCAGTGGTTGTCCTGAAGGTCAGAGTCAAAGCCATGAATTTGATGCAGGCAGCTACACAGTGGAGTGACATGAGCCCTTCTTGGATGATTGAAAACCAGACACGCTGCTGCATTCTGGATCATCTGCAGTGGCTTAATTGCGTTAGCTGGTAGGTCAGCCAACAAAGCATTACAGTAGTCCAGTCTTTCAATGACCAGAGCTTGGACCAGGAGCTGTGCAGCATATTCAGACAGAAAAGGTCTAATTTTCCTGATGTTGTAGAGCACAAATCTACAAGATTGGGCAGTAGATGAGATGTGGGTGGTAAAATTAAGCTGCTCATCTACCACCACTCCCAGGTTCCGAGCTGTTCTGGTTGGTGTTCGTGTATTTGAACCAAGATGAATAGGGAGGTTGTGGTCAACAGATGGGTTGGCTTGGATCACGAGGAATTCTCGTGAGGACTTCATCCAGGCCGAAATGTCCGAGAGGCAGGCAGAGATACGAGCTGAGACCGTAGGGTCATCAGGTTGGAACGACAGGCAGAGCTGCGTATCATCTGCATAGCAGTGGTAGGAAAAGCCATGTGCCTTAATGATCAGTCCGAGTGATGTTATGTACTTCGAGAAGAGGAGGGATCCAAGCAACTAAAACTATTTTGTTTCCTGGCAGACTGATAAAAACCTGTGCACCCCCGACTCCTCAAAGTTACTTTGGGCAATCTGAAGTGCTGGAAGTGCTTTCCAGTTTTGTGTGCAATATGCATCATATGGTCAGTAAACGGACTGAGGATGGTCTGTGGCTATGCAGTCTGTAACTAATGCAACAAATTTCTACACATTCATTTTTTTTAAATCATTCTTATCGTAAAGACTGAGGACCTCTGGATCTGAAGACCACTAACCTCAGGGATGCAGTCTTGATGCGTTACCACACGGACAATATCGTCTAGCGGCAGCAGAGAGTTGCACTTGATCTCAGTGTAGACGTTTTTGCCCTCGGTGCAGACAGCAAGCAGCTCCACCAGGTGGATGTGGTACATGAGAGGGCTGTTCTCATCCATCCGGTCACGCTCCGACCGCATCATCTGGACCAGAGTCTGGAATGAGGCGCGGTCATTATAAAAGACCAACACCTCTTCCCCAGAGTTCACCAACTGCAAAAAGATACACCAGAACAGAGATGGCAGATCAATTTAACAATAAATCACAGAAAAAAATATAAATAAATAATACAAAGTCGCACAAAGTCTAAATGTTATTTCACCACCCACCTCGGCCATTACAATATCTTGGCATTTCTTAATAAATTTGTTCTCAGCTTTGACGATCGTCTGTAGGAATTTCAGGTACTGCACGTGTCTGCCATGGCTCTCTATGCAGTGGACAAAGTGCTGCACCACACGCTCATTCATCTCACTGCAGAGCTGAAAATTGTTCATGAATATGTGTTGCATGGTTACGGCCTCCAGTATCTACAACAGACAAAAAAAAAGCATCAGTTACTGTAGCTTTGGTGTGGATTTGTTTTTGTCATTTATTCTCTATACACTTTTGTCAGTAGATGGCATATTTAATTAGATGCAAAAAGAGAGGCTGTGGGGGACGATTAGCCCATTGTTACATCAATAAACAAATATGAGATCTCAGTTATTCTTGTCATGATGTTATGATGATTACTTATGAATCCTCATGATCTAGAGTTTGTCTTTTGTGTGGCAATATGGAAACTGAAAGAATGTCAGTCAGTCTCAATGCCCTCTGAGTACAGGAAACTAAAGCAGAATAGATTCACAGGTTTGTCATTGACTCTAAAATGGAAAGCTCACCCCAGGATTCAGGAACAGGTTAATGTGTTTGTGGAGCAGGGCTTGGTTCTGCTGATTGCCAGCACAGAAGTTCTGAAGAAACTCATGTGCCAGTTTCATGATCTCTTGCATTCGTACATCTTCACCCTATAATGAACATGAATATAACTGCTCATTATCACAGACAAACTTCAAAACATTTTCTTCGATTAGGAGATTACATATATGTACCTGCTAATATTTCAGAAGTATGCCTTAGTCTCAAATATAAATCAGTAAAACATTTCTCACACTTAAAGCATGCCTGGAAATAGAGCACCTTCGCATTTGGACACAATCCATTTAGCAAATCAGGGCCCTTTTTCACAAAGAGTTTTGTCTTACCACTAAGGCTTTGTTCACACTGCAGGAAAAATATATATTTTTTCTGTTCAAATTGCACTTTATATGTGCACAGATCAGATTTTTTTCTGTTCAGACTGCAGTCACTTTTGTTAGCACATCCACACTAGTTGTCATATTAATGATGCAAATTTGCGTATGTTCACCATACGTGAGAGTTTAGCGATGGATGTTTTCGTGAGGGCAGTATCCAAATATGAACACATTTGTCACAGACAACGACTTAAAAATGAAAGGGGTGGCATATGCATTGTAGCAGCTTGGGTTTACAACTGTAACATTTTAGCCACCTATTGTCCTGTATTTTAGCAGGCAGCAAAAATTCCCGTATTGAAGGCTATGTATCCCATATTGAAGCATAAATGGGTCGGACAGTGAGACTCTTGAAGAGGACCCATGTCCTGTGCTGAAGCGCTCCAAACACTCGATTCTACAGCGTGGCCATCATTTTCCCTTCTAAGTGCCCTGTGAAGGCATCATTTATGCAGTTTGAGACACAGTACATTAATTCTCGTTGCAACACCTGACGAAATAACCCGTTGCTCACAACGAATGATGAAAAAAAACACATGAAATCCAATCTGAGCATTCAGACAAAGCCGCTTTTATAAAGATCTGCTTAAAATCAGATTCCAAACCACCTACTAATGTGGTTTGGATCAGGCTAGTAAAAATTAGATTTTTTTATGTTTTTGTCCTGTTATGACTACAAAAACCTGATTTGAGTCAGACAGGCCAAAAAAATCCGATTTTTTCTGCCTGTGTGAACATAGCCTAAGAGTTCGCCAAAGAGTTCCTAGCTAAAAGTTTCTGCTTAAAACCTATTCACAAAACTGTGAGTAATGTTACTTAGGAATGGGGGTCTTAAGGTAAAGGCGAAGTTGATCTCATTGCTATGGATGATGTCACATTCTATGAACGTGCTTTCTTAAAATTGTCAGACAGGGAACCGCTATTTGTTGGCAAATTCATTATATGACAGATATACTCCCTGCTCTCTCTCTACAACGAATCTGATGACAAATTGCAGTTCATTTTCAATTTATATTTTAATTGAAAGGTTTTAAAATAATAAAATGTCTATATTTATATGCAAAGCTAAAAAATGGTCAGTTACCAATTTACATTAGGATGTGAGAATCATGTTTGAAAGTTGTCATGTTTTTCAATTGACGAACACATACTCATCCTGTGTTGGTAATAATACGAAAGTGCGTCCAGTCTACTGTATCAACTACACTGTATCACACTTCCCAATACATCTGCGCTTCACAGTTACATTTTGCCTGTGGCCAGGGAGCACAGAATTGTCAAAACCTTTATCTCCGGTGTAACTGGGTTGTTTCAGTTCGTGGGAGAGGTAATTGCACTCCTAACTAAGCTTACACTAATGACAACAGCCTCAAGATTCAGGCGATACCTTTTTAATGGGCAATGTCATTATAATATTCTAAAACATTGGCTCGACTGCGACATGAAGTGATGACAACAGAAATGCTTTGTATTGATTGTGATTAACACTTAGGGAAGTCCTATAGGAGTCCTACAACACAATTTTTACGTTGTCGTGGGTTTAGGAGCTACATTCAGCTTTAAAAAGCTGCATGAATTACTCTTAAATGAAAAATGATCGAGTCCTAAAATTAGAAGTGACACGCCCATAAGCTTTAAGAGATGTTCCTAAATTTCAGAGTTAGGAGCTACTTTTAGCCTTATGATTTTTTGTGAACACTGGCCCCGAACCTTATCATATGCATACATTCATGGGGCTGGGATAAGTGTAATACAATAATACAACAGCTCTGGGATTAGAATTAAACAATGTGCCTGGAAGTAGATACCAAATACAACAGGCCTTAAATTAGAGTAAAATAAAAACCAGGCCTGCGGTTAAAGTAACAACAGTAATAGAGTAAATTTGGGATTAGAGTAAGACACTAATATAACAGGACTGTGATTATAGTAAACAGTAAAATAATAGGATTAGGGTTACAGTACCACATTGATATAATGGGACTGGGATAAGAGCCCCACACTAATAGGGCTGGTATTATTCATCTGCCAAATGAATAAAAGATTACAGTACCAAACTAATAAAATATGACTGATATTAGAGGAGGAGGGCGGGGCCGGGCCGTGAGTGCGCACCAATCGGGCTAATCAGCTGAGGAGAGGGATTAAGCCGAGCCGGATGTGGCAGTTCGAGAGAGAGCCAGCCACACGCAGCTGCTTTGTGTGTTTATATTTATGTCTTTTTAAGTTTTCATTAAACATTATTTTGACTGTTCAGACGGTTCCCGCCTCCTCCTTGCCCATCTTAATCCTGTTACACAAAGTAATATAATAGAGTCAGAATCAGAATCAGAATGAGCTTTATTGCCAAGTATGCTTACACATACAAGGAATTTGTCTTGGTGACAGGAGCTTCCAGTGTACAACAATACAAAAACAATACAAAAACAGCAGCAAGACATAGATAATAATAAAAAATAAAAACAAATTATACACATATGTACAGACACACACATACACATGGGTAGTGCAAATCTAATACAATCTGTTATGTACAGTGCAAATGTTTTTGTTTTTTGTTTTTCAGAGGAATGAAATGGCAGAAGAGGTTGGATGTGTTCGATAAATATAAGAAAGACTAAACTGTGTATTGCACATAGTTATTGCTCAATGGGGCAATTTAACTGTTCATGAGATGGATAGCCTGAGGGAAAAAACTGTTCCTGTGCCTGACGGTTCTGGTGCTCAGAGCTCTGAAGCATCGGCCAGAAGGCAACAGTTCAAAAAGGTAGTGGGCAGGGTGAGTGGGGTCCAGAGTGATTTTTCCAGCCTTTTTCCTCACTCTGGAAGTGTATAGTTCTTGAAGGGGGGGCAGGGGGCAACCAATAATCCTCTCAGCAGTCCGAACTGTCCTCTGTAGTCTTCTGATATCTGATTTCGTAGCTGAACCAAACCAGACAGTTATTGAAGTGCAGAGGACAGACTCAATGACTGCTGAGTAGAACTGTATCAGCAGCGCCTGTGGCAGGTTGAATTTCCTCAGCTGGCAAAGGAAGTACAACCTCTGCTGGGCCTTTTTCACAATGGAGTCAATGTGGGTCTCCCACTTCAGGTCCTGTGAGATGGTAGTGCCCAGGAACCTGAATGACTCCACAGTGCTGTTTAGAATGGTGAGGGGGGTCAGTGTTGAGGTGTTCCTCCTAAAGTCCACAATCATCTCCACCGTTTTGAGCATGTTCAACTCAAGGTTGTTTTGACTGCACCAGACAGCCAGCTGTTCAACCTCCCTTCTGTATGCAGACTCATCGTTATCTCAGATGAGGCCGATGACAGTGGTGTCATCTGCAAACTTCAGGAGCTTGACAGAGGGGTCCTTGGCGATGCAGTCATTGGTGTAGAGGGAGAAGAGTAGTGGGGAGAGCACACATCCCTGGGGGGCACCAGTACTGATTGTACAGGTGCTGGAAGTGAGTTTCCCCTGTCTCACAAACTGCTGCCTGTCCGTCAGAAAGCTGGTAATCCACTGACAGATAGACATGGGAACAGAGAGTTGGTGTAATTTATTCTGGAGTATAGCTGGGATGATGGTGTTGAAAGCCGAACTGAAGTCCACAAAAAGGATCCTTGCATATGTCCCTGGTCTGTCCAGATGTTGCAGGATATGATGCAATCCCATGTTGACTGCATCATCCATAGACCTGTTTGCTCGATAAGCAAATTGAAGGGGATCTAGAAAGGGTCCAGTGATGTTCTTCAGGTGGGCCAACACCAGTCTCTCAAATGATTTCATGACCACAGACCACAGATGATGAACCAGTCATTAAGTCCTGTGAATTTTGGTTTCTTTGGGATGGGGATGATAGTGGAATGTTTGAAGCAGCATGGGACTTCACACTGCTCCAGTGATCTATTGAAGATCTGTGTGTAGATGGGGGCCAGCTGGTTAGCACAGGATCTAAGACATGCAGGTGAAACGCCATCTGGGCCCTGTGCTTTCCTTATCCTTTGTTGTCAAAAGACGCAGCTCACATCATCTTCACAGATCTTAAGTGCAGGTTGAGTAGCAGGAGGGGGGGTTGCAGGAGGTGTTGGTGTTTGTGTGAAGTGAAGGTCAGAGTGGGTGTGGGGTGTGAGACTGGCCCTTTCAAATCTACAGTAGAAGACATTCAGGTCATCATCCAGTTTTTGGTCCTCCACAGGGTTGGGGGCAGAAGTCCTGTAATTCGTAAGTTGTTTCATGCCACTCCACACTGATGCAGGGTCGTTAGCTGAAAACTTGTTTTTCAGCTTCTCAGAGTATCTTCTTTTAGCTACTCTGATTCCCTTATTCAGTGTGTTCCTGGCCTGATTGTACAAGACTTTATCCCCAACTCTGTAAGCATCCTCTTTGGCCTGACGAAGCTGCCTGAGTTCTGATGTAAACCATGGTTTGTCATTTTTAAATGTTAAATAAGTCCTAGTAGGAATGCACATATCCTCACAAAAACTGATATATGATGTAACAGTATCTGTGAGCTCGTCCAGATTGGTGTCTGCAGCCTCAAAAACACTCCAATCAGTGCAGTCAAAGCAGGCTTGTAGTTCCAGTTCTGCTTCGTTGGTCCATCATTTTACAGTCCTTAATACAGGTTTAGCAGATTTTAATTTCTGTCTGTAGGTTGGAAGATGATGAACCAGACAGTGATCAGATAGTCCCAAAGCTGCTCTAGGAACAGAGCGATATGCATTCTTTATTGTTGTGTAGCAATGATCCAGTATATTTCTGTCTCTGGTTGGGCATATAATGTGCTGTTTGTATTTGGGCAGTTCATGTGTGAGGTTTGCTTTGTTAAAATCCCCAAGAATAATAGGATAGGGATTACAATACTACACTAATATAACAGGACTGGTATTGAAGTACCAGAGCAATATAATAGGACAGGGATTACAGTACCACACTAATATAATAAGACTGGGACTAGAGTAAGACACTAATATAATAGGCCTAGGATTGGAGAACTGCACTAATATAATATGGCTGGGATTAGAGTACCAAACTACTAGGACTGGGACTAGAGTAAAACACTAATATAACAGGACTTGGATTAGAGTAGCACACTAATATAATAGGACTGGGATTATAGTTCAACACTAATATAACAGGACTGGGATTAGAGTACCATACTAATATAAAAGGACTGGGATTGGAGTACCACAGTAATACTGTATAACTGGACTGGGATTAAAGTTCCATATTAATATAATAGGACTGGTATTATAGTACCAGTGTAATATAACAGGACAGGGATTACAATACCACACTAATATAATAAGACTGGTATTAGAGTACCAGAGTAATATATTAGGACAGGGATTACAATACCACACTAATACAATAGCACTGGGACTAGAGTAAAACACTAATAAAACTACACTGGGATTAAAGTTCCATACTAATATAATAGGACTGGGATTAGAGTAGCACACTTATATTACAGGACTGGAATTATAGTACAACAGTAATATAACAGGACTGGGATTATACTCTAAACCCAGTCCTGTTAAATTAGTGTGATACTCTAATTCCAATCCATTTATATTAATGTGGTATTATAATTCCAGTCCCATCATAATAGTGTGGCATTCTAATCCCACAATTATATCAGTGTGATACCCTAAACCCAGTCCAATGAGTATGGTACTCTAATCGCAGTCCTATTACTGTATATTAGTATGGTACTTTAATCCCAGTCCAGTTATATATATATTAGTGTGGTACTCTAATTCTAGTCCAGTTATATTAGTGCACTGAAATAATACGACTGGGATTAGAGTACCACACTAATATAACAGGACTGGGATTAAAGTACCACATTATTAAGATAGCAATGGGATTAGAGTACTCATACTCATATAACAGAATAGTAAAAAACAGTAGATCACAGAAACTGCACCTTCTCATAAGGGATTTGCAGCAGCTCAAGCACCACTGAATGAGCTCCCATGTTCCTCAGCAACCTCTGCTGCTGTTTCTTACTTTTCTTCCCAGACGGTCCTTCCTGTACACATAGTTTACTGAGACGCAGGAGAATCTAGAAGAGAGAGAGAAGAGAAAATATAGTAAGTGAACACTCTTCATAAAAGAAGAGCAAACTGCAACTGCTGACACATCTAAATGTCCTGTTTCTCTGAAGGCTGTGGTTCTTACATGTCAATTACCCGAAGTGCTCAGCACAAAGACCACCAACCCTGTCACTATTTCCTCCAGTCGTGCACTTCAGCACTGGCTAATTACATCTACTTCAGACAAGGATGCTACATCAACTAATTCAGACATGAGCAGCGACATTATAAAACTGAGTGTGCATATACTTTACCTCCTTCACGTCTCTATAATTGTCACTGAAATTTCCGTCTGCCTTTTTTTTGTCCGAACAAGATTCCTTCTACAAAACAAGCAAACAAACAAAGGCTATGTATGAGGCAAATATTACCAAATGAACAGTATGATTCAGTAATCAGTCATTCTCAAATATAGGTTAATATAGGTTCCACCTAGCTACAAAGATTCAAAGTATATAAACGTGTATACACTGATGAGTCAAAACATAATGACCACATGCCTAATATGCTGTTGGTCTGCTGTGTGCTGTCAAAAAAGCACCGTCCCACCGAGACATGGACTCTACAAGACCCCTGAACATGTCCTGTGGTATCTGGCACTAAGACATTAGCAGCAGATCCTTCAATTCCTGAAAGTTGCGAGGTGGAGAAGCAGTGGATCGGACTTGGTACAGTACATCCCACAGATGCTCAATCGGATTAAGATCTGGAGAATTTGGAGGCCAGGGCAACACCTTCAACTCTTCATCATGTTCCTCAAACCATTCCCGAACAATGTGCGAAGTGTGGCAGGGTGCATTGTCCTGCTGAAAGAGGCCACTGCCATCATGGAATATCACTGCCATGAAAGGGTGTACCTGGACTGCAACGATGTTTAGGTAGGTCGCACGTGTCATATTGACATCCACGTGAATGGCCGGACCCAGGGTTTCCCAGCAAAACATTGCCCAGAGCATCACACTCCCTCCACCGGCTTGCTGTCTTCCCACAGTGCATCCTGGTGCCATCACTTCCCCAGGTAAACGGCGCACATGTACACTGCCGTCCATGTAATGTAAAAGAAAACAAGACTCTTCGGACCAGACGACCTTCTTCCACTGCTCCAAGGTCCAGTTCCGACGCTCTCGTGCCCATTGTAGGTGTTTTCAATGGTGGACAGGGGTCATCATGGGCACTCTGATTGGTCTGCGGCTATGCAACCCCATACGCAGCAGGACACATTCCTCCCGTAACCATCATTACAATTTTCTGTGACTTGTGCCACAGTAGACCTTCTGTCGGTTCAGACCAGACAGGACAGCCTTCGTTGTCCTCGTGCATCGATGAGCCTTGGGCACTAACAACCTGTCGCCGGACTTTGGTTTGTCCCTCCTCGAACCACTGTCAGTATGTACATGCCACTGCTGACCAGGAGCACCCAACAAGCCTTGCCGTTTCAGAGATGCTCTGACCCAGTCTTCTGGCCATAACAATTTGGCCCTTGTCAAAGCCGCTCAGGTCTTTACTCCTGCCCATTTCTCCTGCATTCAACACGTTGATTACGAGAACTGATTGTTTGCTTACCATCTAATCTACCCAGACCTTGACATGTGGCCTTGTTAGGAGATGATCAACATTATTCACTTCACCTGTGAGTGGTCATAATGTTTTGGCTCATCTGTATATAATATTTATTTAGTTATAATACATCTGAACCAGGTATTCTATTACTTCAGTCTTTTTCATTATGAGATTTCATTATTTGTAATTCAAGTTTCTCCCTTGACCAAACTTACAATTACATTCAGCACTTTAGAAACACTGACAGTTTAATGGCCTTTTATTATAAATATTGCTACCTTCTTTTTGTGGTCGGACTCTGAAGGAAGTCCATCCCCTGTGTCCATGCCTTCATCACCCTGTCTCTTGTACACCCAGAGCTCTGACTTTTCCACATTGGATCTCAGCTGATCAAGGTCTGATTTGATCTGCTTGTAGTTGTCGACGTCCTGACTGGTTACCAGAAGCTGGACCTATAAGGAAAAGAAGCACCAGTTAAAATACAGGCAATGTATGCATGACACTTCAACAAATAGAAGCTGATTAAAATTCTCCAAAGACCATTTCTTGTTTGCTGAGTTGTTTGACTAAACTGGCTAACAAGGCCACTCAACAGCAATTTCATTCAGGTAAATATGCTTTGTGCACACATGTTGTTTACCTGTTTGAAAGCCATGAGCACTTCCTGCCTCTGGCTGAAGTGTCTGAAGAGCAGATGCAGAGCTCCTGACACAAGTGGAGGATAGTCATGCATGGTGAGGTGCAGCAGAACCCTCAAAAATGTTCTGCCACCATGGTCATCAAGATCCAGTGGTGTGTTCTCCTCACTGAGTGGATAAAAATCGATACATAGTTACAGTAAAAACTCCTACACAACGAAAACTAAACTTTGAGACTGACAATCCTCACCTTCCACCAAAGATTCCTTCTGCTTGCTCTTCAATGTTCTCAAAATCCAGAGCTGTAAAACCAACAGAAATACTCACTTAATTTGAAGAATTATTAAGAACTCATGAGTGATAGGGATCAAGGCCAGTATGGAGACCCACCAGGGATATTGTTAGGCCCTTCTGCATTTGCTGCTGGAACGGCATCCGTTTGAGTATTGCTCTCGTCAAACTCACGTTTGAAGATACACAGCAAGCAGGAGATCCTGTAGTCCAGTCGTACATTCAGAATGAACTGAACATAAACACAAAAGAATTACAAATTGGTAAAGATGTAACAATTTAAAGCTACTTTATATGATCAGAATGACTATGGCAAGCAACATTTTCTCACAGAATTTTGCTAATTCAAATCCATATTGTTTTCCTTTCCTTGTATATTTCTAAAGAAACAAGAAATACAATAGAATCACCTGTAGGATCTCTATGATCTTCAGCTTGGTGTCCATGACCAGAATATCTTCCTTTTCTGGTTCTGTCTGAGTCTTGACCACATCACCATCTGGAGGTGTTGTGGTGGTTGTGGGTAAGAACCCTCCCCCTCTTAGCACCACCTGGGTCATCAGCTCCCCAACACCATGGATGGATCTCATTACATTGCTACCTGAGAGAAACATTAACAAGACATTTTTGAAACTCTGATGAAACAGATCTACCACATCTGGCTTCTTAAACATGTTTAACAGGTATAAAAATCCCTCAAAGTCATGTACGACAAACAAATTCAGACGTCCATTACTTTTAGACTCATCCCCCTTTTCCATTTTGTTGATGGGATAGATGGTGCTGACGTGAACACAGTCTAATATCGCCAACAGGATCTTGGTCAAACGCAACAGGTCACTGAAGTTGTAAAAGCCAAAGTAAATAAGGTTTCTGGCTAAATTCACAACCTTGAAACAAAAAGACAAACAAAACAGTTAGTCGTGTCTAAAATGGTTTCTTGCACTTCCACTTGTGGACAGGTGGCTTACCTCAAAAGTGAGTTTGTTTTTCTCTTTATTGGTGAAAGGAACATTTTGACACACCACATCCCTGAGGTAGTTCTCCACAAAGTCCATAGTGAGAGCAAAACGTTCCTTTATCTCATCTCTGCTGGTTCCATCGTTATCATAACTAAATCAACATAAAAGGACAACATGATATAAACCTTTTTTTTTGTCTTACAGAAACTAAACACAGAAACCCACAAATGTTTTAAGGGAAAATTCCTCAGAATGAAAAAAGTGCTGTTGTACTAGTAAAATGTACTAAACCATTTACACACATATTTTTTCCAGTTTAAGCCTCTGCACTACACAGTATATGTATGTGACAAATAAATACTTAAAAGTACTTAAATACTTAAAAAAAACATACTTAAAAAAAAAAAAAAAAACCTGAACATACTCATCAATGGCGATTTTGGAGGGTATCTCAGACCACAGCCTGGCATATTTCACAGGCATGACCTGTTCCTGAGGGTCTCGGTCCACATGCATGTGCAGCATCAGCCGGCAGAATGAGGCACGCAGGTCATAGGGAAGATCTTCATCAGACATGCAGCGCAGGATCAGATCAACATCAAGCTCGCCGGAGATCTTCTCAATGGCCAAATACTGACGGTCCAAACACATTCGGGCAAACAGGTTCAGCTGGTATCTGAGGAGGAAATAGACAAGGATGAGAGAAGGGATGTCTTGATTTAGTTTTAGGACATTCTATTTCTGGATTCAAATTTTTCTATAATGAAGTGACTCCAGTAAACCTCCAGTGAATACATGTACAGTATGTGATGTAGATGTACATTGGGGCCCAAAAGTCTGAGGCCACATTAAAACACTCCATTAAAGCTTTAAAATAAAGTTTTAGAATTCTGAATGATTGAGAATTAAGTTTAGTTTTATCATTTTCTCAATTTCCAATCAGTCATTCACATTATAATTCTTGTCATTTTTTGGTTTTGCATTGATAATCTCTTTACACTTGGCTTGATTCTCATTGCACTTTGGCTGACCTGTAGTAGCTAATGACTTCCTGGTCATCTTTCTGGCCCTCTTTGGCATCCTGTGCCAGCTCTCTGACGCTCTTACTCCTGATCTCCTTATTACTGTCCTTCCAAAACAACCACACCTCCTCCTCATCCTCCTCCGACTCCACAGGACCTTCCCCTGACTCCACCTCGAACCGAGACAGCACAAGCCTGGGATGAGAGAGAGAAAGAGAGAGGGTGGGATTGATGGAGAGAAGGGAAGGGAAAGGAGAAGCGGAAGCAGAAGCAGAAGGAAAGGCATTTAATGGAACTACCAACTAACTTAAAACTCATTTTGACTAAACATCACAAAACATAATAACCAATTTAGAACATCTTGTACATGAATTGTCTGTTAGTGTTAATTTTCATGATGGTTTTTCTTTTTTGAAAAATTTGTATTCATGTGAAACATACTACATTTTAATAGTCATACAGAAAAACACAGATAAAGTTTATCACTGCATCTAATTTACAAGTGGGTCACTTGCAAATCTAATTATCCTGTGTAGTATTTTCAGAGCATTCTTTAGATGGCTGTGTGAAATTGTGCATCTCTGTATCATTACTGTATGAGATCAGAATTAATGTACTGCTTTTTAAAAATAACTTTACAAAACTGTCATTTTAATGTACAAAAGTCATTTCTTGGACTAGATTACTACATTCTGTCAGCTTGATGTGATTAAGCTACTATAAAATAATTTTTCTTTTGTTTTTCCATATTGATTTGGAAATATGTGTAGCTAGGTACTGCAGCTACTGTACTGTATATATATATATATATATAAAAGTATAAACTGTAATGGCAATATGTGCAAGTACATATTGCAGTGGACAAACAATGGGCAAGTATACAGATGTGGTTACAGGTGCAAGTAGGCATGATAAAAACATGGTTATACTGTAGGTGTCCATATAGCTGTTTAACTGTAGTTCTGGGTGCAGTAAATGAGGCCTCTGGTTTGAATATAGGAGACAGTTTACAGGTGCATAAGAAGCCATAATGGCAGATATAGAGGAAAGGGTAAAAATGACTCACTTGGTCTCTATTAGGATGTCTGCATTGGTGGGGTTCAGGACTGCATTGCAGATGAGTTCCTGGGTCACTGGAATGGACTTGTTCATCGATACACACAGATCCGATAGGTAGTCTAGAAACCTGAGCATAAATGACACATCAAAACATGGCAGACCTTCTATCATCTATCTGTATACCTTTACATCCAAATATTGTTTAACTGTCGCACTCAAACAGGTCTTTATCTTTGCAGTGGCCAAAGGTATCGGCTATTAATTGGGTTTGCACGAACTCTCTCCCACCTTGGCTCACGGTTTTTCCTCACAAGGCTGACAAATGTGTCGATTTCTGCCGCTGTGATGTGTTTCTCCAAGAGCTTGCGGTTGTTATGGAGAAGGGCTGTTATTGTATCCTCGGCTAACACGTCGTAGCCAATCTGTTTCTGCATGAAGCGGAACTGCTTTGCAATGTACTCCTGGATAGGGGGCAAAATAGATTAAGTAATACATCAAATCCTTCAACAATTCTTATATTTAGAGAGTTTTGTAAGATTTTGTTTTGCTGTGGTAAGTTCTGAATTCAATAAACCCTCTGTATGGGTGAGTTCGGATTGGCATACTACTCCTACTACTTTTACCGTGTCTGTCTATGGCAGAAATAGTAAGAGTAGTATGGAAGTAGTAGTATGGCCGAACTCTGCCTATGTAGGGGACTAGGGGTGGTGGAGCCCAGTGGGTAAAAATCCTGGCTGGCAACTAAGAGGTTGTCGGTTCAAACCCTGCAAGGTGTGATCCATGAGCTACTGTCATTGGCTTCTTTTCCACTATCGGGCCAGTGCGAGCCAGGGCGGGGGCCAATAGCCTCGGACCTCGAGCCGCAAGACCAAAATTGATCTGCGTTCCCACCACTGGGTGAATAACCCCGCAGCGTTTCCCTAAAACGCAACGTCACACACTCCGCTCATTTCACAAGCAAAAGGAAAACTCAAGCTGAGGTATCATGTATATCAAGTTTATATCGTTTGTAAATGATGGTGTCCTGAGTGCTCTCTCCACTAACAGCAGGACGATTCCCAACACACCAGTCCATGATCTCGAACAATGGAAAGTTCTTTCTTTGGGAACCGCTCTGTCCATTGTGCATTTTAATGGATTTGTACTGTACCTGCAATGTTTAAATTTTTCCTGAACCTGTACCGTTGTGAGCTGGATAGACAACCTGGCAAATTCGGCGAAACTCTGCCTTTGACACTGCTGCCCCCGCCTCACTGCCCAGTTGACCTTGTTTGGCCCAAGGATAATTGGCAGGCCAAAGGCCACTGGCCCCAAGAAAGACCAGGGGAGGCACGATGATGCCCCGGAAGTGACAGTGGGTAGATGGGTATTCTGGGCCTCCTAACTGTATATTGCTCTGGGCCCCTTTCCTATTAAAAATACAGTTTAGAATTTGTTGTGGGGCCCCGCTGGACCTGTGGGCCCCTAGAATCATTACCACCTGGTGGGAACGCAACTGGGCCTGGCACACACTAGCATGCCCTCATTTGCCCCGATAGTGGAAATGCGGGTATTGTGCCCATGATCACCTTAACCCCAGGTTCGGCAAGGGGAACTGTCCCTGTAATAAGCGCACTGTAATTTGCTTTAGATAAAAGTGACAAATTATAAATTATAAATATATACTGGAGAGCTTTGGAACTGTTCAAAGGAGTTTAAAAGACCACTTCAAAGGGATAGTTCACCTAAAAATGAAAATTCTGATATAATTTACTCACCCTCATGAGATATTTTAATGAATATCCTGCTCCAGAATACAATGGCAGATAGGTATTCTTTTTTAAGCCTCAAAAAGAGGCAAAATATCATATAAGTGGTCCAAGCGACTTGGGCATCATATTCCAAGTCTTCTGAAGGCATACATTTTTTTTTTTTTAAAAGGTGGACACCAAGATTTTAAGTGAAAAATTACTTAAATTTTCAGTTGTTTCCACCCAAAACCCATCGTATGCCTTCAGAAGACTTGAAATATGACGAACAAGTTGCATGGACTACTTTTTAATGATTCTTTTGCATCTTTTTTGAAGCTTGATAGTGAAGTGAAACTATCCACTGCCATTGTATTGAAAAGATAGTCTGGGATATCGGTTAAAACATCTTTTGTATTCCACAGATTAAAGTCATATGTGTTTGGAACAACATGAGGGTGAGTAAAGAGAGATAGAATTTCCTTTCAGGGTGAACTATTTCTTTAATACAAGCCCTCAGCTTAAAAACTACACATAGTTCATGTAGTAGAAATGTTTCAAGTGTCTTATGAGTCTCATTAGAGATGTGTAATGTTCAAAACCACAGGAAGTCACACATGCGTGCAGGCTGAGAGAAAATCTTGATGTTTATGATTGCATCTGAGAATACCAAATTGAAGGAAGATGAAATTAATCATGTCAACATGGGTTCAGAGAAAAAACAAAAAAGTATTAACTTAAATCAACATAGGTAGGTAGGTAAGTAGCATCGTGGAGCCGAAGTGCTTTTTCACACCATGTCCTAACCACACGTGACGTGATAAAGTGACAAGCAATAATAGGTATCTCTTGCATGGTGATCCGTTTTTGTACAAACCATCCACAACAAGCCACAGGACATTTCGTCAATCGCTTGGTTTCCATTTTTGGTGCCATTGTACCAGATAGCCCCGCCCACTCTGAAATCTCATTGGTGCCAAATCCTACTCCTTATACTGTACATTAGACATTAAATATATTCTGATTGGCTGAGATTTTCCAGTCACGCATAAGTTTGGTTAGGACACTGTGTCAGGATATAAATCTACCCTTAACGTTCTTGAGCAACAACTTTCTGAAGAAAAAAAATCCCTGTACATATTCAAGTCTAATATGAGGCCAAAATAATAATCAAGTGTCTTCTATAAGATCAAAAGTTGACCAGCGATGCTCTCAGGTCTGCTGGTGTTCCTGTAGACCCACCTGGTTCTTCCTGTAGTCCTGCTGTGAATGCCGCAGCACACGGTAACACAGCCTGCAGATGTGCCTGAAGGGGGCGTGTCTTTGATCACCCAGCTCTTCTAGGCGTAACATGGGGCCATCACCACTGTCTGTGAATGGAGCCTGAAGCAGCTTGAAGATCTGTGGATGGAAAAATAGAGTCATATGAAATGAATAGATGTGCATTTTCTAGAACAATTCCAACGTTTCTAACCAAGAAGAGGCAAAACTTTGCAATTGTACAACTGCATGCTTTTAATCTAAATGCTAAATGCTTTCATTCTAAATCAAGACAACTAGAAAATCACTGCGACCGAATCATTGCGAGTCAGTGAGTTGAACTCGAAAACCACATCAGTCTGTTAGGTGAACAAATACTGTTTTTTTTTTTAAGTTGGATCTTTTTAATGAATTGGTTGGTCTGAATGATTTGTTCCCCATGGACACCATGAACTGTTGTAGTATGGGGAAAAAGCTTCATGAAAATTATTCAAAATATCTGCTCTAGTGTTCCACAGAAAAAAAATAATAGCTTGCAGGTTCAGAACAATATGAGGGTGAGCAAATAAAGACAGAATTTAAATATTTAGGTGAGCTATTTCTTTAAGGTCAACTTTTCAAAACACTGTAAAAGTTAAATGTGTAGTCCAGAGGAAAATGCAATTTCTCAGCTCAAGCTTACTTGTTTTAGGATATTCTGCTCTCTCATGAGTTTCTGCCGTTCACGGTTAGGTTTATTGACCATGATCTCCAACACATCCTGTCCATTATTGGGAATGTCCACCACGAAAAACACGAGGTCTTCTAGAAGCTTAGTGACAAACCTAATGCAAACAGAGCAGAATGCAGTATGCACACAGAAAAGGTCATGGTGATTATAATGTCTGGTCAAACACTTCACTTTCCCTATTGAAAGACATAATCCTTCATTTTCCACAGGAAGTGGTGGGGAATTTTTAACATTCTTCAGAGCAATAATTCCGAATTCCGGTACGCTATAATTAACTGCAACAGCAATACAACACTGCAGCGTTATCTGAGGTCAATGCAAAAGCACTTAAAGGGGTATTTAAAGGACTGAAAGTAGAAACCACTCTTTCAGAACAGTTCCAATTACCATCCACACTCTTATTCCAGATATTTTCAGGGCTGTCAGGTAGTACCTTCTCTCATTTTGAGTGATTGTGCCCTTCTCCAGTTTGCCAGCGATGGATGCCAGCACTTTACTAGCATCGTTGGCAAAGTCCAAGTCCCTCACCTCTGCAGGAGGGACAGGCACAATGGCAAATGCCTCTTTATCTTCTTTGATAGGAGATGTACCAATCTGAGGGCAAAACAAACTTTAAAATTTAGTTTACAGATACTAAAACAGATAGGCAACATGAGCAACAAGACACTCCAAATCAAATTTGATAATCAATTTCCTAAACAATTTGTAATATTGAGGTGCGAAGCCCCTGTTGTATCTTTTAGTGTTCTTATTATTATTATTCTGCTGAAAGTCTATGGCAGCCCATAGAACCGTACATAGGAAAGTTATTAAATTTGGCACACTAATAGAGGCCCCTCTCAAGCATAACGGACCATGGTCATGGTCAAGAAATATGAACATTTTTTATTTTTGCTTATAACTTCTGAATAGTTTGACCTAAAATTATGAGACGGGTCTCTTTAGATTTTTTGGGACACACAGAGTCGAATGATACCCACATTTTTTTGTTTTTTGTTTTGTTTTTGGCCATATTGGGTGTCGGCCATTTTGAATTTTGCCTTAAATTGATGTATATTACAAACGCATTGGTGTATCATTACGAAATTTGGTATGTGTCATTGGAGCCATGTCCTGTAGGTACTCAAAAGATTTGGGGACAGTGCCACGTAGTGGTCAAAAGATACAAAGAAATGCTCTCTTGATCTTTTGTTAGCTTCCTTGGGTCATGCAGATTATGTTGAAACTGAATATGCCATGGTCAGCCATACTTCCTGTCTGCCACTTTGAATGTCATTGAAAGTCCTCCTAGAACGCAAGTCCGATTTGCACAAAATTTTGCATGTATCATCTAGAGACACTCTTCACAAGTTATGAAAAGCTTTTTGATAGACCAGATCGTTCTCATGTAAAGCATGAACTAATTTAATGGCAAGATACCAATAAGGATCTAAAACTGTATCTCATGAACGCTTGGGTGTATTGACATGAACCTTCATGTATAACATTGTGACCAAGCCCTTACAATACCACATCAATTTGGTGTCAGCACCATCTATTGGTCAAAAAGTGTTATACAAATGCTTATAAATTAAGTAATAAAACAAATGTCTTTTTTCACCACTCTGCTTAAAATCATCCCCAGAATTCTGTATTCAATCTAAATGTTTGCCATTGGTGTGCTCCTGGACTCGCGATTGCTGCTTGCAGCTATTTTGTGTTTTAACTTTGTCTTTATGTTCCAAGCCCATGCGCTTGAATAATTTAAGCATGTTTCTTTGGTCAAAAGGAACTTATTGGGGCACTTAATTAGCTATCATTAAGAATTCATAGATTTTTGCTCTTTATAGTATTATTGATGCTGTTTTACTGTAATTTCTTGTTTTGTGTAAAGTCACCATTAAGGTGACAAGATGTAGGAAACTTTCAAAAAACAAACCAGGGTGGGATTCTACACACCCAGCCCCCAATCAGGCTGATTAACCCGAGAGGGAAAAAAGGCCGACTGGAGACGGCAGTGCAACAGAGAGTGAGTTACAGACAGCTGTGTGTGTTTGTTTTTTTGGTTCAGTTTCTCATTAAATATTATTTATATTGTCAAGCCGGTTCTCACCACCTCCTCTCCATTGGTGTGTTACAGAATGTTAAAAGATAATTTTTTTACATTCAAATTATTTTTATATTTCACTACATTCAGAAACCCAAGTATGGGGGCATAGAAGCCCTTGTGACTGAGAAATGATACTGTATGGGGGTTCAGGGGTATCCCCTTAGAGAAAATTTAGAAAATGTCTTAATGGATCATTTTTATATTTTCATTGAAATGAGAAACAAACTAGTAATTTTATTGTCTTTGTCATCCATGCCAGAGATGATGACATCTGATTAATTTTACAAAATTAGAACAGACAAATCTATTTGTTTATTATTAAAGGCTCGTAACATGCTGATTAATAAAGCTACATTTAGAAGGAAAAATGTTATGGTCTAAAGGTGCTCTGGAATGCTGTTTTGTTTTTGGCACCATTCTGAGTAACTCTGTGCGTGAAAATACCAGATCAGCAGTTACAGAAATCCTCAAACCAGACCGTTTGGCACCAACAATCATGCCACAGTCGAAATCACTGAGATCACATTTTTTCCCCATTTGATGGTTGATGTGAACATTAACTGAAACTCCTGCCCCATATCCGCATGATTTTTCGCATTGCACTGCTGCCACACAATTGGCTGATTAGATAATCGCATGAGTAAGCAGGTGTACAGGTCTTCCTAATAAAATGCCAAGTATATTTTAATTAAATCCAACAACATTTTTTCAGTGTATAGAAAACAAAACCTACTTTTAGAGCCATCAAGTCATCAATTATTTTCATGACAATTCTATATATTTTACCCCCCCAATTTATTACCGCGATGCAAAAAAGTCATTATCGTGGGGCCTGTGTATCTCAGTGAGTACTGACGCTGACTACCACCCCTGGAGTCGCGAGTTCGAATCCAGGGTGTGCTGAGTGACTCCAGCCAGGTCTCCTAAGCAACCAAATTGGCCCGGTTGCTAGGGAGGGTACAGTCACATGGGGTAACCTCCTCGAGGTCGCGATTAGTGGTTCTCGCTCTCAATGGGGCACTTGGTAAGTTGAGCATGGATCGCGGAGAATAGCAAGAGCCTGCACATGATGCAAGTCTCCGCGGTGTCATGCACAGCGAGCCACGTGAAAAGATGCACGGATTGACAGTCTCAGAAGCGGAGGCAACTGAGACTTGTCCTCCGCCACCTAGATTGAGGTGAGTAACCGCGACACCATGAGGACCTAGTAAGTAGTGAGATTTGGGCATTCCAAAATTTGGGGAAAAAAGGGGATAACATTTTTCAGAATTATTACAAAAAAGTCAAATATCATTATGATATTCCCATTACCACAACTTTTAATTATTTAAATTGCTAGGCATTTATACATCACAAAATTAATCCCTTGATTCAGCCTTTCATTTTCGTTGATTTTAATTTAAAAAACAAATCAATGTACAACAGCATCTGTTTTACTGTAAAACATAAAAAAAAAAAAATGACTGTGTTACTGTAATTGGAATCATAATTGAAAACAATGGGAATTATTATGGGACCTTATTCACAGTGCCGCCATCTTTCATTTTTGACGGGTAACACAACAAGACTGTGAGGGATCTAATAACATTCTCTTTAATGTGTTGTACGGTTGTTTAAAGTGGTTTGGATCTTTCCACCGACTAAAAAAAAAGCATCTTTCCAAGAAAATTCAGTTGACAAAAACCTCTACAAAATGTAAGTTATGGTAAATGAGATCTGATCTGGGAGCTTTATTCAGCTTTATAAAGTGGATGCTTTAGAAACTGTAAGTAATACAGTTTGGTTGGATTTCATTCACATCAAAAATTAAATATGGTGCTGTTGTGAATAAGGCCTTTGTAAAAGTAAAATGTCCAGATGTGTCACAGTAAAAAGAATTGGGGAGTAAAATGTGCTTAAGTGTCCTGAAAATAATATCACAATGCAAAAATCTTAGAAAATCCTAAACATAGGTTTTGCTTTCTTTAAGGAAATTTTTTTGTTTTGGCATTGATTTTGGGGTTAAATGTTTCTTGACAGGTTTCATAAGAATCAACCTGATTTGAGGATAACACACTTCTTTTGGTAAATATTTATACCCACCCGTAACATAACTGGCTTCTCTTCTTCTTTGTCGATGGGATTGTTGGTGCTGTGGACCCATGTATTGGTACACAGGTGCCTTAGTCTCACATAAGAGTTCCTGATAGGATGAAATAAAGCGATAAGACAAGAGAAGAATTGACAATGACATATCGTATGTTTTGCTTAGGAAAAAAGACACAGAGCCATGATGCTAAAATCAATAACACAAGTTCAAACATTTCCTGAGCTAACTCTTATCCCCTCTACTCATAATTTCCTGTCCCCTCGTAAACTACTATATACTATGATAGACAAATACCTATATAAAATGTAAACTAGAATGTTTTCCATCCATCTTAACTGTTTCATAGGTAAACATGAACAAGGTGGACACCTTTGGCCATTGCACTACATTTCGCTGTTTTGTTTTATTTACCATTGCAAGGTGCGATTTTAGATGCCATGTCAAGTTAAAAAGAATGTCAATGTTTAAAATCACATCTCAAGACAGCTGCGTTGTGTTATATTCATTGTGCTGCGTCAAGCTTTATTAGCACAAGAACGCTTCCTATCAGAATGTCCCCTAACAGCTCAAACACTTTAGTACCCAACTTTTAATCTTAGGAGTACTTAAAGGGTGACCACTGCACATTCCTACTGCAAGAGACAAGGGACGTCTATGTTAGGTTCATTTCACCCTGTAGCAGTCCTTCAAATACCAATTTGGGGGAAAAATACACTCTGTACTGACTGAGGCAGTCATGTGAGCACCTTTGAGAGTCATTAAGTTCATACACACAGGGGGAAAACCATCAGGTCTTTCTGACCCCTGTAAACTCTAACCTCATGTGATGTTGAATTCCACATTTAAGAGGATATGACCGTCTCAGCCTAGACAATACCTCTATTGACAATGTAAAAAAAATAAAAAATAAAAAAAACTAAGCCACAAACTCTCTGACCCACATACAGACACTAGGACATAGCTAATATATTGTACATAATGTTTACAGATCAAGAGAATCAACCGATTTCCTTTGTATTTGCAGACTGCTTCAGGTGTGTTTGTGTTTGGCATAATCCAAATTCACACCGTTCGCTCAAACCAGTAACGTCGCACAGCGCCGGAGGGGTATAGCAGTTAATGCTATTCTAACAAACACACACGGACTTGTCAGCAATCAAATCCTCCATTGTTCTGGTCCCTCACCTTCTTTAAGAGGGTGTGTGTGTCCATGCATGTGTAAACACATCCTAACGAGGAGTTCAATACCTGTCAGCCCAGCTAATTTTGCAACACTCTTGTTGTAGTTCGCTCAACCGTAAGCACACTAAAGCCCCGTTTACACTACACTTTGCGCTCCATTCAAACGCATCTAAACACGGGAGACCGGAAATGCAAGCTCATGCAAAGAATTATCGGCTGAGTTCGGAATTGCATACTATCCATACTACTCGTATACCATTTCTGCCATATACTGTATGTCTATGGCAGAAACAGTAAGCGTAGTACGGTAGTATGCAATTCCAAACTCAGCGATCGTGTTCCGAAGTGAACTCTGACCTGCGAATCCGTATGAGGGGAGGATGTGTAACCAATAGGATTTTAAAAAACATCACATGCTGACCTCTTGGCTCAATACAAATTATACTACATATTTCAAAGCTGCATGAAAGTGGTTAGACAATATATATTTTAACAATTTGAATATAATATTAATAGTTATTTGTGATTTATTGTTTACTAAAACCAGAAGCTGTCCCGAGTGACAATGTATCCTTGTCCCATGGGTTGTGCGAAAAAAATTTGCATGCTCAATTTGTGACTGCCATGTCCTAACTAGGCAATAATGTTGACAAGCTGTCTAAGTTAGTTTCAATTACTCCAAAAACAAAAAACTGTGACTGTCCACTTTTTTGTCATTCATTTTTTCCATACAGATTTAAAAAAAATTATCCAAACCAACCAGTTCCATGATTAATCTTAAACTGTAAAAACCACAGCAGAATATGAAACATTTGAATTACAGTAATTATGATATTCCGTTGAGCGTTCATGAGTGCTACGAGAGAAGCTCATTCACAGTGGCTCGTGTTTTTTTTTTTATGCATAAACTTGCATTAGCATTAAAAACAACGCCTGTTCGAGTTTTCACATGAACACGTGTGCTACTGTGAACAAGCTTCTATCCTGCTTTCATGAATGCACAATGGACATCAGGAGTTTTATTATAAAATTACCTTTTTTTTTTTTTTTTTTCACCAAAAACATATCGTACAGCCTCAGAATACTTGGAAATGATGCAGGAGTCACATGGACTACTTTTGGGTCCTTTTTTGGAGCTTTCAAGTGGGTCCGCTGCCGTTGTATTCAGAAGACGGACTGAGATAGTCATTAAAACATTTACTTCTGTGTTCTGCATGATTTTTGCAATTTGCACAGACCAAAAAAAAATCAGAAGAAATTCCCAAGATTTGGGCAGGGCTGTACTCATAATAGATATTAAGCGGGACGTGCACCCCAAATACTGTATTCAGAATATTGGTTGATCAATATGAGTTTTTCAATTACCGACTGATGAAAGCATTTTGAACTTTTACATATCTTACACACTGTAAAACTTACATAACTAATCTTGAATATTTCGTAAAACCTTTCAACTGTGGTATGAAGAGTCATAGAGTTCAAACACACTTTAATGCACAGAGACACACATTTATTCATTTACACACACCAGGAAGGAAGAGGCAAGTTTGGATCTCAAAAACCTGACCAAACACACACCATCTCACACACTTAAACACACTTTACACAGGCCACAAGCAGACATCAGACACTGGCTGTATTCTTGGCATGGTTGCGTAATCACCTATATGACTAACAGGGTTACCTTTGAGTGTGTGTGTGTGTGTGTGTGTGTGTGTGTGTGTGTGTGTGTGTGTGTGTGTGTGTGTGTGTGCACACGCTGTGCTCATTTAGACTAATTAGTCACGTCTACAGCCCTTCTGTGCTGTTAGAAGAGGCGTTGTTGTTGGTGGCGTGTGTGTGAGTGAGAAACTGAATTACAGACAGAGAGAGAGAGAGAGAGAGAGAGAGAGAGAGAAAATGGGGTCATTTTAGGCAACAACTCTAACACTGAAAGTCATGAAAATCCTTTACTAACTTAAAGACGATCACACAAAACACACACAGCACCTAGACGTGGATGATAACATCACAGTTCAGCTTATTACACTTATGACCGTTCCTGTCAACAGCTTGGCCTGAAATCCATTCAAAGCATGTGATTGAGAAGGGGTTGTAATCAATGGATGTATATTGAGCCCATAGATCAATATACAGCGGCACACACAAACATACATCATCATTGTGACATCAGTTCATGCTTACATGAATCAGTAAGGGGACACTTTTTTCAAATGAGCAACAAATAATGAGTGAATCTGGTCAAGCACATCCTATTTAGACATTTAGAATAAAAATAAAAGGGATAAAAAAAATATATTTAGCTTGAAGACAACGACAGTTGTAGAACCATTAAGATGTTTTATAGTGTGACATTATTCTTGTGACGTTTCTTCATAATGTTTCCCCAAAATTCATTAGAAAAACTGCCAGTGCTATCTGTTTTAATTTGTACAAGTCTAATCCATTTTGATTTTTTAACAATTCATATTAATTCATCACACCGTTTTACACGCTATTTTTCCATGACAGCATATTACTGTAATGAAAAAAAAAATACTTATTATTGCATTGTGAAAACAATGTACACAGCAAGAAGGTAGTTAAGTACCTTTAGATATTTTTAACTATTTGCTGATTTAGAAAAAAAAACAAATTAACTATTGAATAATGCATTACAGTAGAATAACAGGAATCACCCAAAAAAACCTAAAAAAATAAATAAAACATCTCTAAACAAATAACGCTGATGTCAATTTTAGGGGGAAAATGTGCTTAATTATTATGATTATACAACAAAGCAAAATTCCTAAAAACAGACTTCATTTTCTTTACGCAATTTATAATTTCTTTTATTTTCCCATTTGATTTAGGGGTGAAATGTGACCTGGACATGTTTACATCAGATTCACCCAGATAGGAACAAGATACACACATAATTTAGGAATAAATCATCTCTAAATGATTGAGTCTCACTGTTGCCTGGTTTATTAGTCTACTTTAGATATGTTCCAAATCTGAATTGCCCTTCCGATGTTATGTTTCTCAGTGGTAAGGTTTAGATTACTTCACAAAAACACACTTTCAAAATGACTGCTTAAATAAGGGAATATGGGAGTGGATGGTTGGGCAACATCTAGCCTCCATTCTATGATAGCATACGACAACATGTTTCGACAACAAGGAAAGATATTACACTGGCAAAGTGCATGATCATCCTGATTTCCTGCCTTCGCACTCTGCTGGGACTTTCCTTGCTATTTTCAGAAAGAAAAGTCAGATTTCGCAGGTATTTGGATGAGGCAAGCACACAAACACACAATGAGTCACGTGCAAACTCCACCCTGAAGGCGTTTGGCTTTTGTGGTATGAGGACATAAAGCCTGATGGGTGTGTAAAGCAGACAAGTGATCACATGTGTGTTTGTGTGTATTTTTCCATATGATTCATTGAGATAATAGACGCCATAGTAAAACGGGACCAAAAGAGTCACCAGAGCTAAGGAGATGTTTGGCAAGACATCATGTGAATGAGGAGGCGGCTTTTACTACCAGGAATCACACGAGTGTTATTTTTCCCTCAATTAACCCTTTAAGCTCAGATGGGATCACCGGCAGGCAGGCAATTTATTTTTACCAATATATTAATAACTACAGTCTTGACCAACACAAAATAAGTATTGTTTTAAAGCTTAGAAGCTCTACTTTACAATGCCTGTAGGCATTATTACAAAAACTGAACAAGTGCTTTGAAATTTGCAGACAAATCAGAAGTGTTCCGTTTTTCTAACTTATAAAACAATTTGCACTGTACATATTACTGTAATCGGTAAAAATATCAAAATTATCAAATAGTCGTATCATATGATGTTGGAAAGTTCTCAAAGAGTAGAATACAACCAGCCTATTTGTTTTACTCACAGACAAAAATATAGCAAGTAATAGCTAAATATAAGTCTTAGAAATACATGTTTCACGTGAACCCATATGCTGCATTTTCGCTTATAACTTTGCGAAACATTAACAGAACATAAAATATCAAATTACATTACTTAAAGGAGGCCATTTTCTTTAAAACAAGCCAACACACAAAGTAATCGGATGCAGAGATCATTACATAACCCACACAAAGTACAATGTGCAGACAGCATTTTGCTATCTGGCTACAAACAAATTAGCTTTTCTGGATCAGATGACATCATCAGAAATGCTGTAGCGTCATGGAATGCTAAACCAATCGGACTGGGTTCAGACTGCTTCAACCAATGGTGATAGTCCTCCATATTTGGGAAGAGAGTCATGTGATCAATCACTAATTACAAATGGCCACCAGGAGATGGTGCAAGGTACATGACACAGACTCAATGATGACTTAAATGGCACAGAATGAAGCTCATTCTGTGAAATCTCATTACTAAAATCATGTCTGCATGCTATGCAAACCTTTAGTCATTGTTGTGTTTGCATGTCTAATTAGTTCTTATGCACAACTATTATGTTTTATATGTTCGAAGAGGCACTTGGACACTTGGTGACGTTTTTGGACAGTAGTATAAATTATTTTTCCAATGCTATAGATTTTGAGTTGAGTTTTCTCGTATCAACACAAAATTGTACTCACAGGTGACATGACTAGGGACAAAACAAAAGCTTTTTTTTGTAGCCACCTTATTTACACCCTGAGGTATTTAATGTAAAATCAGAAAACTAAGAAAAAAGTACATTTTTGGCTCAAGTTTTTTTTGTGATTTTTCAGCTGTTTTTTAGGCTGAGAGTCTCAGAATTTATCCTAATGTGCTGTATATCATAAATAAATAAATAAATAATACCATGATACCAAAGACTTGATCCTCATTTTTGTCAAATTATAAGCCTTTAATTTTGGGGATGCCACTGAAACTAGAACTCTTTATAAATACCCTCAGAGTTTAAAGGGTTTTTAATAATCCAGAGCATTGTTAATTGGATACAGTAGCTTACCTTCTCTTAAGGGTCATTTAGAGTTGTTTACTATTTGATTAAAATATCCTGCAGGCCTAAACACACGCGTTAACAATAATCCACTGTGTATCATTTAGGATAGACTTTTAAAAAATACAGAAATCTCATATTATACCCCAAAAAAGAAAAAATTAAATAAACTATACAAAGAAAATACATTAAGCATATTTACGGTACCATAACAATTTTTTGCATTATGACATTATGTGACACATTATGCATAACTGCCATATTTATCATTACCGTAATGCTTCTGGACATTTTGCTTTTGAGTTTTCTTGTAATTTCTCATTATTCTTAATTTGGTTTCTCATTAGATACACATTACATAGAAAAGTACTGGCCTGCACTTTACAAGAAGGTTGCATTTGTTAACATCAGTTAACATAAACTAACAATGAACAATACTTTTACAACACTTATTAATCTTGGTTAATGTTAATTTCAATATATACTAATACTTATTGTGAATAAAATATGGTTAACATTAATTAATGCATTATAAACTAGCGAACTAACAATATTCAATAGTATTTTTATAAATTAACATTAATAAAGATCAATAAATGCTGTTAAAATATATTATTGTTAGTTTATTAACCCTAATGCATTAACTAATGTTAAAAAATACAACCTTACAGTGTAAGCGTTACCAATTACTGTAATGCAGTAATTTGTTTATAAAAATAAAAGCATAAAAGCTTTGTAAAGCTTTACTAATATATATATATATATATATATATATATATATGCTTAAATGTCACGAAAATAATGTCCAAATGCAAAAAATAAACAAATAAATAATAATAATAGTCCAAAAAATATGCCTCAATTCTTTTTTCTTCATGATTTTGGGTTGGGTTGAAATATGACCCTGATATGTTCTTGACAAGTTAAGATTCACTGCTATTGTTTGGTCAGCTGTCAAGTGATGACATAAATAATCCATTTTCTACAGCAGGGCTATTCAACTGGCGGCTCGCGGGCCAAATCCGACCCGTTTGAAATTTTCAGTGGCCTCCGTGAGGTTGAGAGCTGTCATAGGGACAGTTCACACTGAACACGTTTTGTGTCTGTTCATGCTGCTTTTCAATTGTGTTCCTAAGTATATTCACGCTAGACGGACGTTATGCCACATCTCAATGTTTTTACAGTCTCGTGCAATAGCGCCGCGTTTTTTAGACTCTTTCAGAGACTGCGCTACGAATGATCATTATCCATCATTCTGACAGAATGGGAAGATTAAAGAACTAAAATCATGGAGACAGAAAAGTTCTGTTCATAAATTTGGTCAAGAAAACATTTGATTTGGAAAGTCAAAAGTTTAAATCATTACATATATAATAAACTTAGATTTGTGTAATGTCTCATGCAACTTCACCAACAAACAAGGTACATGGAGAGAGCAAATTTCTCCATATATAACAAACTTCACTGTTGTTGTTTAATAAAATTTTTATTATCATTCTTAATTACTCTCTCTCATAAACACAGATGTTTTATTGATATAGTAAACAAATATTATAGACCTACTATAACACATTATTCTTGGCCCACATGCCCTGAAGATTGTTCCATCTGGCCTACTTGTCAATCAAGTTGAATAGCCCTGATCTACACTATGATGACAAAACATTGATTTTCCTCTTTATATTAAACTAATAATCATAATGTGGTCTGTCTCTTCTTGAAATCATATATTAACATTTGAATTCCATCTGAGCTGTGGTGCAATGGTTATCTGGGCCAAATATTTTGACCTCTGGTTCTCATAAGAGAGGTCCAAGTTTGAATCTGGCCTACGATGTGTCCAGATCCCATTTGCCCTCTCTCTCCCAACAATTTCCTATCTATTTTAAATATATATGATCTGATAAATAAGACAAACAATGCTGGCTTTTAGTGCCCTCTAAAAGATGTTATGTCTTGATTAACTTTTGGTATGATTTACTATTGGTATGATCTAAATATGATCTGTTGTGTACCTGGGTACAAGGGAGTCTCCTCCTCTGAGCGTGGTTGGGTCCAACTCAAATATGGAGGAGATGTCACTACCGTCGGGAACGGAAACAAGAGTGTACATGACCTTTTCGTTGGGCGTGCGCAGACGTGCTCGTAGGGCTTCGTGTTCCAAGTCCAGCTAATGGTGAGAAGAGACCAAGTAACCATGGAGACTGACACACATCACATGTTTTTACTGTTGTCATTAGCTCATGAGACAATCTTGGAATTGTGGCATATTTATAACTCTGCATGTGACTTTAAATTCCTCAAAGTGTTCATGCGGTAAAATGTTTGCACGTACAAGAATGTGATGTATGCCAGCAGAATATGAAATCTCTCCATCAGTCATACATATTGGGTTCTGGCACAACAAGTTTTGCATTTCCATTTCTTGACCAGTAAAAAAGCTCATTGTTGTTCTTCCTTGGTCATTTACAGAGAAACTCATAAGAAACTTACACTCAATATTATAAACCTTCCCTTAAGCTCTGTTATTACTAAATTAAACGATTAACTTGGAATCTGTGTACAAAGCTTCAGCAGTACATTCACTAGCTTAACAGAAGCTATATCCTAGTTATGGTCTTACACTGCCATCTACAGGCTTTGTGTTGCACTGTTCACACTGGTTTACCGGTAGCAATAATGCCATCTTGTGGTTGGTTAAAAATAGATTCTAGAATTTAACAACAACCACAGACAAAAAGCAATACATTATTAGACCTGTCTATTGTAATTGATAGAAGTCCTATCAAATGTGATCATAGTTTTCTCACACTACTTTTCCACAATGATTTGCTTCTGTTCAGATGATTTATCTAATGTGAAATTTAGATAAATTAACATATGATCAAAAAGACTATCAAATAGGTGCACAAAAATACACAACAGCACATACAGTACCAGTCAAAAATTGACACATGGTTGAATGATTCTCATGATTTTTGAGGGGCCTTTTGATCTAAATGCAAGAAATTAGTTGCACAGGCAATTATATTGTTCCTGTGTATAATGTTTTGTAAATATATATACTGTGTGTGTGTATATTATATATATATATATATATACACACACACACACACACACACACATATATATATATACATACACACACACACTATATATATATATATATATATATATATATATCATCTTTATTTATATTTTAATATATAAATGGATGTAAATGGATGAATTGTAAATGGATGAATTGTAAATGGATGAATTGTAAATGGATAGTGAAGAAAAATAGAGCTTTAATCTAGACAAATTGTGGATTCTTTAAAGAAGCTAAAACATCAGATTGCATTTAATTGTCACTATGTAATAACCATACTTCCATTTGAGTTATTTCATAGATTTGATTACTATTATATATGGAAAATTGCAATAATAGAGAACGAGCAGGTGTGTGCAAACGCTTGACTGGTAGTGTACAGTATGTGCAAAATCCATACAGAATTATTTAGCGTGGCATTATGCAAAAAGCGTCATGGGAGACTGAACAATACTGGGCAGGCTTTGATTTCTATGTTGCAAAAAGCAAAGAATGCATGATGTTTATACACAGAGATCAATGTATATAATTATAAGGCCAGTGGTACATATCAACAGGTGATAGAACATGACTCTAATTAAAATGCAACACGAATAGCTGACAGTACCTGAAAGTTAAAGACTGAAAAATCCACCACCTGAGCAGGAAACAAAATTTGGCCAGCAGTTAAGCTTCAGTGCACAGCACAAACACATGCACAAGAATGCCAACTATTTAAGAGATAAAGCACTGATAAAATCACTTACAGATGACCGCGATTCCTGCGACTCTTCCTCATAGTCAGGGTTTACCTGTGAACAGGTAAATGTAAACAATCTTAGCAAAATATCCTAAAAATGAAACCACTGAGCAGAGAAATCTGATCATACTTTTTGACAGGAAATTTTAACATCGACAGGAAATTGATTGCTTTATTAGGCACAACCTAATAAAGAAAGTCTGCTTCCCGTTCTTTACATTTTGTCCAGATACATTTTTAGAACAACTTAGCATAAACTCTTTGTTGAAGTAATCTTAAAGGCAACATGTAATAAAATCTGACCCTATTTACTTTCTTAATACATTTTCCATGTTTTATTGTGAACGATTCATCAGTGCACATTATTCCACTGGAAAAAAATAAAATGTCTTAATCTTTTATCAAAAGGCAACAGAAATTGAGTTCCAGTTCAGCTGATATCACCAAGCCCTCTTATTTTTAAACCGCTCCTCTCCGACAGTCTGTCAACAGAGCCCTTTAGAGGAATAGGAGGGAATTTTTTTTGGTTCCCTCGCAGTAACTTTGTCTTCTAGGGCTGGGCGATAGGATGATGTTATTGGATAGCAACAATGTCTTACAAAGATCCCGATGTCGACTGCGATGACACTCATTGACAGACGATGATTGACAATATCAGGGAATGCCAAAACCATGGATCTGGGAAGTCACCAAATATTTTAAACAGTAGCCCAGGTTTGTGAAACTAGCTCCCACCACCCGCAAAATGCGACGAGGCTGAATCCAGTCTGCAAGCTCCTCGTCCAAATGCGTTTCATGCGCTGGTAATTTTGCTCATCAACCCACAACAGGCGAGCAACATACGTTTGAAGAAACACACTTTATTATATTTTTAAGAACAGACAAAAGAAAAGTCGTCAATGCTTGTGTCTGATTCGCTGTTTGTTCAGAGGCGTGAGCATAAGCATGTCTTGTGGAACAAGCGCATGTAAAGAGTTTTCACTCTATTTTCATTTTGATTTCTCTATTTCTACTTTCAGTTTCATTCGTCTGAAAACTGAATAATGTAGACTATGAGAATGCCACAAATTATCTTCGATCATCTCAGAAGGTGCTGTGAGTTTAGTTCGCTTTATTTCCGTGCGGTTGGCATGCATTGTGAATGCAACTCTGCAGGTTCAGTAGTATATATCTTTGTATTAAAGAAACAAAGACGAAAATGATTAAATCATAAAATAATACAAGACACATTCACCTTGAACCCAAAATGACAATGTAATCGCATATTGCAATATTTTTTAAGCCGATTATCGTTAAAATAATTTTTACATATCACCAAGCCCTATTGCGTTCACTCAAAATAATTTCTGCATCCCCTCACATTCAATTTTCCATTCTCTCACAGTACGTTTTGTGTTCCCTCACAATAAATTTTGCGTTCCCTCTGAATAGTTTGTGTTCCCTCACAAAAATTATTGTGAGGGAAAGCAAAACGTATTGTTAGGGAACTCTAAACATAATGTGAGGGAACGCAAAACTTACTGTGAGGGAATGTAAAACTTATTATGAGGGAACGCAAACTATTCCGAGGGAATGAAAACTTATTGTGAGGGAACGCAAAACATTCTGTGAGGGAATGCAAACATTTGCGTTAGTGAACGCAAACTATTCCGAGGTAATGAAAAACTCATTGTGAGGGAATGCAAACTTTTTCGATGGAATGCAAAACTTATTGAGTACCCTCACAATAATTTTTGCATTCCCTCAACGTAAATGTTGCGTTCCCTCTACAATAAGTTTTGCATTCCTTCAGACTAGTTTGCAATCCCTCTGAATAGGTTTCACAAAATGTATTGCGAGGGAACACAAACTATTGCCAGGGAATGCAAAACTCAGACACTTTCAGAAAATAAATTCCCTCCCTGTCCTCTAAGGGGCTCTGTACTTGACATATACAGAACCATTTTCATGATCTAATTAATTCCCAATGGAAAAAAATTAAATCCTGCTATACATTTTTCTCTCATTGAATCAAATGCTTTACTCTGAAATACATCTACATAAGGAAATAAAATGTCTTGTGAAACCCATTTCATGTTGATTTTAAAGTTTATCTGGCTACACAATCTGACTTTTAAGACATGAAAGGTAGCAAGCTAAAACAATATCCCAGGCATAAGCCAAGATAACCTCAAACTTAGCCGACTTACCAAGTTAAAAAAAAAAAAGGGTTGCAGGTTTATTTAAAGCTGCACTATGTGAGATTTACCAATTTGGGGTCTGATGGAGCTAACACTAGCTCAAAATCTTGGGGGCATTCAAAATTTCAAAGCATGCAGTTTTTAGGCTCAGAAAGTCTAGAGGAAGTTAGTAAAGTTCCCTACCCAGTGGGAGAGGTTAGTGTTGATCTGGGAAGACCTGGGAGAGGATCCAGAGATAGCAGAACACACCTCACTCACCTCTGCTGCCAGGTAGTGTCCAGTGGCCAAGTGTTTAAACCTGAAAAGACTGTTCCAGTAGCCGGCGCCACCACGACATGGATCATGATGAACCACCTGAAATATGAGATATGAGGTATAAATGTCAATAGGGAGCCAGCACATGATGCCAAAGGTACTTTAAAGGGATAGTTCCCCCCCAAAATGAAAATGAAGTCATCATTTACTCACCCTCATGTCGTTCTTCTGTGGAACACAAAAGGATATGTTAGCCTGATAGCCTTAGTCACCATTCACTTTCATTGTATTGAGAAACGACGCAATAAAAGTGAATAGTGACTGAGGAAATCAGTCCCTGACATTCTGCTTCTGTGCCCCATGGAAGAAAGGAAGTCATACAGGTTTGGAACAATGAGAATGTGAATAAATGATGACAGAATTTTCATTTTTATTTAAAAAAAAATTTGAATTGTCTCTCAACCTCATTTGGGTTCCCACACCTTTTGAAAAATGAATTTCCATGACTTTTCAGTATATTTTTTTCAGCTGTATGTGATTACTGGATAATTATTTTACAGCGTGTTTTTTACTGTGTAATTAAATTGGTTAGTTAGTTAGTGATTTTAAACCATGCCAGCTTCCATGGATATTTTCATGGTGAGAAACCAGTTAAAATATATTAAAAGCTAGAATGGTAATTTTTTTTTAATGTAATTATTTGATAGAGCTGCTTGTACATACATACTGTTTTTTTTTTTTTTTGTTTGTTTTTTTTACTATAGTGATTAATAAAAGTAACTTGTAATATGTGTACCAAGGTCCTGTAAAATAAAGCTAATTAAATATTTTAGAGCTTAGCATAACAAGCAAATTTAGACTTCATAACATTTTCATGGCTTTTCCAGGACTGGAAATCACAGTTATAAAATTCCCTGATATTTCCACGTTTTCCATGATCATGGGAACCCTGCTCACATTGCTTGAATCGTGGATGATGTTATTTTGTAGTGGAATTAAAAAAAGAAGCTAGCTTTAAATGTTGTCAAACTATCTGTAAAAAAAAAAAAGAAAAAAAAAAAAAAAAAGAAAAGGGGGGATCTTACAAGTGTCATGAACGCACCAGATTTATACATATTTTAACATATTTAGGATTACATTTCAGAACTTAAATGTCAGTCTTAATTTTTGGTCTGCTCCTCACACAAAGCAATTGTATGCCTAGGTTGTATGAACTACTTTTATGGTGCTTATTTTTCATTGTGGAGCTTAAGTGCCATAGTCACCAAGCACTTCCATTGTGTGGAAAACAACCACCTTGACATTCTGTCAGTTAACTTTTATGTTCCATGCAATAAATAACACAATTTGTGTTAGTACGACACGAGGGTAAGTAAATAATGACCATTTAAATTTTTATCTCTCCCTTTTAGAAAAAAACTATTTCAATAAAGTACAACCTGGCACTTACCTCCACTTCCCACAATGCTTTACTGCTGGTAGCAGAGGTGGCAGACTGGCGGCCGGTGGTACGCAAAAACACATACTGCTTCTTCCTGTGCTCGTCACAAGTGAGAAACTTCTCCTGCTCAGCGTGGAATAACCGCACCACATCACCCTTAGCATCCAGAAAGACAGGGAGGAATTAACACCATCACAACCAAAACACTGCCTCAGCAAACTCCAAAACTCACATACAGTAGCTGAATGGTTAAAGGGATAGTTCACACAAAAACAAAACGCTGAACATAAAAGAAAATGTTAGGCAGAATGGTAGCCTCAGTCACTATTCACTTTCATTGCAATAGTTTTTTTATTACAATGAAAATGAATGTTGACTGAGGCTGTCAGTTCCTTACATTCTGCCTCCTTATGGGTTTCACAGAAGAAAAAGTTATACGGCTTTGGAACAATGTGAGGGTGAGTAAGAGATGACAGTGTTTACATTTTTGGATGAACTATCCCTTTTAACACTAACTCCATGACAAATGGTTAATATTTCCTATGTATCTGTGATGCTTTTACCCCTTTAAGAATGGCTTCCTTGTTGTCGCTCCATTTCATAAATAAAACGATCTTCCAACTAGTGTTGCAGTTCACAGAGTTCACCTTGAAAGAATGAATTAGAAAAAGGAAGATAGAGAGACTGTGCAAGAGGAAGAATGTCATAAGATAAACTATGGCGTTTGTTAGGCAGAAGCACTACTAAAAACCCTCATTTACAACACAGAGACATTCTAGAAAAGAAAATGACAAAATAATTAGCCATCGGACTAAAAGCCTTCATACAAATGCTCTAATTGCATGAATAGTACAGCAAATGCTGATTTGGAGGACATTACAGCTGGTTTACAGGCAATCTTCCCCTTTATACAGCACTTACAAAGCTCTTAATAGGAGAAGAATTGCCCTAATAGTCTCATTCACAATCACACACACAATAAAGCAGATCAACAACAACAATAAAAGCTATTAAACTTGAAGAAAAGCTGAAGGAAAAAAAGACAAACCTCATTGCAGCCAGGATTGTCAACCAATTGATGGCTGCTGGCGTGGAGAGGCTGTCCGGCATTTACAGGATTCAAAACCACTTTATCCCCAATTACAACCTGTGAGAGAGAAAAATCTAATCCATCACATACACTTGAAACAGACACTGATATACACAAGGTCCGAAAGTAACTCTTTCAAGTACATAAAACAAAGTACTTGGCAGTTGGTCAGTAAGTACCCATATTTTCCGGAAATAAAGTTGTACCTGAATGCAAGTCATAAATGGTCAAATTTGCATTGTTCAGAGAAAAAAACAAAAAACAGATAAGTCGCATCTTTGTATAAGCTGCATTGACAGAGGTTAAATGCACTAGGTCTGCTTTGGTGGCTTTTCAAGCTTGTAAAGACTGACAACAGTGCGAGCCAATAGCATTCGTGTGCAGGATGTGAAGCAGCATATCATTGGTTCAACCCACTGAACGAATATGCCCCTTCACTTAAAAAGTGAGGATCAGGATCTGTTGACCAACTGAAGGAGAGGAGGAGGTATGTCTTCTGTTTACTTCGGTAATCTCATTTAACCCAAAAGTGAGTAAAAGTGACTGATGACGTTACAATAACATCAGGATGTCATTTAATCACTTACAATTATTTTTAGGCTGATACTGTTGTCTTTTTGTATAGTCAGTTTCACAAAATGATTGCTATGCTTTGTTGTCATTTGGGGAAAAAATGCTTATGATGCTTAAACACTCTCCTGATTTCTCTTAGTATATTTGTAGAAATGCAAATTTTTTAAAATTATAATTAGACTTGTTTCAGTTGTGAACAACTCAGTGCTTAAACAATGGTTTAATGACTCACTCAAAACACAAAAAAGGTTCATTTGTTGCCACCTGCTGGTTAAGATGTCACTGAACAAATCAAAAAACATCATCTAGTGTTAATTCACTCCACTAAATAAATGTGAATTTTATTGTAGCAAGAGGTTTTTGTGGTGTTTGATATTACTTTAAACTACAGAAGTTGTGAAATTACTGATTCATATTATATTTTTTTTTTCAATAAACAGAGAACAAAAAGGAATTAGGACAGATGAAACATGTTGCCAATAAATAGACAGATCCAATAAAATATGGTTTGTCTGTATTCCACAAGCAATTTCGTTTTTATATAACTTTGTTTATTATAGAAAATAACAATATTCTGAATGAATATTATATGGTTAGCTTAAAGATGACAAACCATGTTTAAAAAACAAAACACTATCTATACAATAGAACAGAATACATTAAATGCGTAAATCTTACAGTGTCACTGGGGGCTGAGCCCGCCTAAGATTGAAATCCTAGAATCGCCCCTGGTTTATTTTATATTTGTATTTACTGTGTGTTTAATTAAAATAGTGCAAGAAATTGGCATCGAGGCATTTCATTATTTGACAGTTTTTAGCAATCTGGACTTCCAGAGCCCCCAGTAAATAAACACAAGACAAATGCAAACATGTATAACCCATTTATTGGGATTCTAAGGTCGTTTTGAGCTATTACTCCACCGAAATGCGTAAATACGGGTCCGGCATTACAGGCTCATGGACACGCGCACAAAAGCACTGCTGCTGAAGAAAATCCTAGGGGAAACACTGCAATGTGCTTCACAAATCAGACTGAAATGAACTTTGACCTTGTTAAAAACATACTTCAGAGACTCTTTTTTAGCACCTTCAACAAAATGCGAAATAGAGAAAAACTTCCAACAGAGCAGATTGCAACAAGGGGAAAAAAACTCACAAAAAGCCACCACTTAAAAAAATTAAATGCCTTTTTTTTTCGTCTAGTAGCAATCACTTCTTCAGCTGTTGGCATCGGTCCACGTACGAATAAGAGAAAAGCAGTACAGCTGAGCAGAATAAGCTAAGGCGTGGGTTTGTGGAAAGCCTATCAAAAAATATCTGTCATGGGTTAAAGCCAGCAAATCCATGGAAGACCGTTCTGAAAACATTCAGCACACAACTCTCCTCTTCTATAGGCAGAGATTCTCTTAGCTAACTAAAGCAACTGGGTCATAAACAGGGCAAACTATGTACTGGTATGTTACTCTTTTGAAACCAGATGGCACATTTTAGAGTTGGAAAAAGCTTAAAATTGAATTGCACATACAAGCTACACTTACATACAGTCATTTGGTTCTCAGATTGCATATTTTACCAAGAAAAAAACACTGAAGCCCAACTTATAGTTGTCTCTGCATACTGAGTTGGGATAGGAGAACATTTTGACGATAAAAGACATCTTAAAGGTTTGGTTCAGCTCTGTTTCAAAGTACTGCAGAGGCTTTCTGAGACAGAGGCTTAGTGTCAGCTGAGTTCTCCCACAGAGGCCATATTTAATGGCATTAGCAGGGGAAGTCAATGCTGTAAGTCTGACATCATGTAACTAAAAGACTCTTTACCCCAGAGATCGACAACAGATGACACACCATTAGTCCCACTGAAAACCAAATCATTCTTCACTAACAGATGTAGTGACATATGATGTAATGGTCACTGTTCTTGGCCTGTTTATGTTTTAGACTGTATATTTTGCATACCGTATATTGATTACATATTCTTAGATTGTATATTTTGTTCTTACAAGTTAAGACTATAGCTCAGGCCATTCCAAAACACTTGGGGTTCAGTTCAGAGCAAAATAATACAATGTAAAAAGAGACCCTGCGGGGAAAAGGGAACCAATCGTATGTTCGGACCAATCAAATGAAGTGTAAAAACAACGTTGTTTAAGCAATCTATTTGAACCAATTTTTTGGAAGCAAGCCAATCTATAGCACAGAGCCAGTAATTTGCCAAAATGGGATGGCAGGTGGTAATTTGGACTGTATGGGTTTCCACTCACACTGTCTCCTATGGAGCGGAGCTTGTAGAAAGGCTGAATGTAGAACCAGGAGCCCTCGTTCCCCGCCGAGTCCAACGTCACACGCATGGCGTTCTTCTCCAGCAAGGCAGGCAACCGTTTATTCACCGTGAGATACTTATTGCTTTTCAAATGTAACAGCTGCAAAATGGGTAATACAGAAACCAACAAACGTCTACAATTAGTACTCCAAATATATAATATTTACAAAAGACATAAAATAAATTAACATTAGTTAACTTCACTTACTAACCTTGGCTAATGTTAAATTCTACATATACTAATACATTTTAAAAATTAAACATTATATATTATTTAATGCAGTATGAACTAACATCAACAATTGTAAATTAGCATTAACCTAAATTTATAGAGCCAGCAAAAAAAACATTGTTCATTGTTAGTTCTTGATACCTCATGAATTAAATACGTAAATAGAACAAATAGAACTTCATTTTTAAAGCTTTACCAGTATTACTAACATACTTTCAATTATAAGATCACATGTTGAGGTCACTGTCTTTAAAACATACTGCAATATAAATTATGCAGCGCAATCATCAATGCACTAAACTAACATGGAACAATGGATTTCTGTCCTACCAAGTCTATGAGATCCCTGGTTTCCATATGCCAGCTGGCTGTCCTACCTGAATAACATTTCCATACTGTATCACCGTTCCTAGCAGCTTTCGGTTTTCAGATTCATTCTGTTTTTTCTCTAGATCCGCAGCATGCTAAAAAACAGACATGAAAATGCAGTTTAAAAGTACAGAAATATATACAATAACATAAATGAAAACTTTGGAAAGCTTTAGTCAATTTTTGAAACATCAACATTTCAATCTACTGTGTACCGCTTATAGTATGTGATTTATGTAATGAAAATTACATTTACATTTTGTCATTTTGCAGACGCTTTTATCCAAAGCGACTTACAAATGAGGAACATAGCAAGCAATTTGTCATACAAAGTTCAACAACATCTGCAGTATTGTACTGCCAAGTTTTTAATGTGGCTGGAGTAGTATGGAGGGGGGGGGAGGGGGTTACGGTAAGTGCAAGTTCAATAGTAAGTGCAATTAGTGTGGATTGGTTAAGTGAACAGAGAATGTGAACAAATGTGAAACAGACTTTGAGCCTCTTTGTTATTGGACCACTAGGCGCTGTTATGTGTCTTCCCGGAGTCATTACACTGACACACGTCACAAACAGACACACAACAGTGCTAGAGCCGTTCAACCAATGGGAGCGAACAAGCTTAGCATAAAATTAAAAAAAACAGCATAACGCGGCAGTCCCTTAAGGTGCGGTCACACATACCTTTGCACTGTGAAATTCCACGGGTGAAGATGACATGGATGGATGCTGAGGACATGTGAAATGAGCAGAAAAAATAACTGCCAAGCAGCTTCTTTTTAATGCTGCACTTCATACTCTGGCAGAGTTACGTTAAAAAGAAACTCAACGCTCAAATTATATCCTCATCCATTGTGTATTCAGTGTAGCTGTGCACTAAGTGTTAACTCAATAACTGCAATGGTTCTTGACAATAAAACTCTTTATTGCTCCATAACATTCAACACGGCAGATCCTCTTTCCATAGGATGCCTGACTCTATCAGCTCACAGAAAAACGCGCTAACGCAAAAACGGTGCTCTTTGCACATGCGCAGTAAACAAAACATAACTTAACACTAAGCACTGCCCACTCAGAGGTCACTGCCAAACCAAGCAGCTTTCTATTGGTCAACGCAGCAAAAGTTTGCCACAAAGTTCACCAAACTTGAACTCCACGTGAAATCCACGAAGGGAAATTCTTCGCCACCGGAAGTCCATTGCGCAAAATTCACGATCGTGCGGATTTCCAATGAGATGAATGTATTTCACCCATGGAATATCGTCGTGCAAATGTGACCACGCCTTTAGACATTCAATGGGCAGTTCTGTCATAACACGCTAGTTGACCGCTACGCTCTCTCCTATGATAGAGCCATGGAGGTTATTTCATTAAATAAAAGAATCTCTGACAGTGCTTTCCTGTCAGTGATATAATGATGCAGAAAGGAGCTCTAATGAGCAAAACAAGCCCAGATGGGACTTGTGATAGAAATCAAGTATTTTTCAGCCTATGTAAGGCGCATGAGTTCAAAGCAGCGCTTGACGCTGGTCTTGACGCTCTGACACAAATAATGAACGCAGCTTCATGATTGCTGTAGGAAAGCAGATAGCCACAGCCTACTGGCAGATTAATATTTTTGAGGATGACAGTTTAAGAGATTTAATGCCCGTTACAATGAAAATGCAACCTATGTGGGGACTAGTTCTGTCAATTAGTCAAACTCCCACTTAGACTTTGGGAAGCGTTTAATGTTACCTCAATTTGTGAAATTTTAGTGCATTTCTACCTTTATATTGTGGAAGGCTTTGGTTGGAAAATGTTAATAAAGCATTATATTGCTACATCGTTTTCTTTCCTAGAATGGAAATAAATACATTGACAAGAAAAGTAGTATATACAGTGTCAAATTTCAGCACTTTCAAATTCCGCGATTAATTGCGATTAACTACAAAACATTATGCGATTAATCACGAATTGTTTGTAACTAGACATTGTTGAGGACAGCGATTAAGGTAAACATAAGATCTGATAAACATAACCTGTCTCAAAACCAAGAGCATTGCCTCAAGCTGCAATCTTGATGTGTCTGTAAGTTACATGTATAGTATCTATGTAGATGTATATGTCAATGTGTTTGTGTTTGTGTGTAACTCACATGCAGTTTGTTCAGTAATACTGTATCTGTGGTGCTGTTTCCACCAGGTTTTGCTGCTTTCCAAAACTGTTTCTGTGCTGAGTATCTATTCATTGGACACAGCTTGAACAGACAGTCTGGAAAGGAAAACAGAAAAACAAAAAATGCACATGGCTTATTGTTAATCCCAGAGACAATGTGACGTATTTCATTGTGCTTATTATTCTCTATGAATAAAAAAACATGAGAATAAAACATACAGATGACTGCAGGCACAACTGACTGAGACTATTTATTTTAGTTTCGAAAGAAGGGTTCAAGAAGATTTAAGTTTGAACCTGATTTGAGATCATTTTCAATACTGTTTTACTTATGATTTTTCCCACACACAGACACACACACACACACTATATATATATATATATATATATATATATATATATATATATATCATTTTATTATATATAATAATATAATAAAATACTTAGGGTTAGGGGTTATTATTATGGTTGTACAGTAATAATAATAATTGCTATAAATATAGTATTTTGATGGAAACTATGTAACCATGGTAAAATGTTACACTCTTTTCATGATGGTGAAGGACTACACTAAGGGCTGGGCTACCTGACAGCCGGTAGAAGGAAGGAAAGAGGAATGGAAGGGGAGGGGAAAGACACACAAGGGGACATGATTAAGCGTGACTGCTAAAAATAGCACTTCGTCCGCAGAGCACACTGAGAAACACGGCCAACACTAATGCTTCAGGGATTAGCGGCCAGGGAAGGAGGGGTGGGGGGAAAGAAACACTGAAGGAGGGAAGGAGGAAAGTTAGGAGCGAAGGATGTGAGGAGAAAGTGGGCCAGAGGATGACAGTGAGAAGAGAAATGGAGGGTTGATGGGACTGAGGGGCAATGCTAGGTCAAACCAGAGTGAGACGGAATTACCCTGAGCTAAACCACAGGGAAAGATAATGTCACAACAAAGCCTCAAAACGAACACTACACACCCTATCAAACAGTTATTGATCTATAAATACAAGAAAAAAAAATGCACAAATCAATAATACAACCATCAATTTGAACATTTAACATGGGTTCCCAATAGTAATGCTAATAGCATAGTATTTTTGTTGAAATGCTATTGGGGAGTAAGGAATCTACTTAGTGGTATCCGCTATGGCATGAATCATCTTCGAACAAACCCCTAGCCTCAAGTATTAAACTTCAGCACATAACACGTCCTTCTTTGTTTGTGCTATGTCTTATAGCCTACCTCAATTTGTGCATCTAATGCAAGGAGAGATGCGATACTATTTCATTTCTATGCAATCAGACTTATGCTTTTCACATGCCAGACAATAAAACAGCAGAAAAAATCTTTATGGTGCTAAGACATACAAAAATATCACCAAGAACCAAATTTCAAGGTCAAATTTTAATATCATATAATTATAATCATAATACAATAGATTAGTTATCAACCGATATGGTTTTTTTAATGGCCGATATCTAGAGAGCAGGATGGTCGAGAAGCTGATATAATATATATATATATATATATATATATTAGATGTGGCTGTCTTGTCGGGCACTTCTCACGCACCTTACAGTCTAGCTGATCCCGCAAAAGCTCAATGGGGTTAAGATCCATAACACTCTTTTCCATTTATCTGTTGTCCAATGTCTGTGTTTCTTTGTCCACTCTAACCTTTTCTTTTTTTTTCTGTTTCAAAAGTGACTTTCTTTGGCTTTTTATACACTGGCGGCCAAAAGTTTGGAATAATGTACAGATTTTGCTTTTTCGGAAGGAAATTGGTACTTTAATTCACCAAAGTGCCATTGAACTGATCATAAAGTATAGTCAGGACATTACTGATGTAAAAAACAGCACCATCACTATTTGAAAAAAAGTCATTTTTGATCAAATCTAGACAGACTCCATTTCCAGCAGCCATCAACTTATCCTTGAATAATCATGCTAAATTGGCTCTAGAAAATCACTTGCCATTATATCAAACACAGTTGAAAGCTATCTGGTTCATTAAATGAAGCTTAACATTGTGTTTGTTTTTGAGTTGCCACAGTATGCAATAGACTGGCATGTCTTAAGGTCAATATTAGGTCAAAAATGGCAAAAAAAAGAGACAGCTTTCTCAAGAAACTCATCAGTTAATCCTTGTTTTGAGGAATGAAGGCTAGGATTTCATACAAAAGGTGTACACTACAGTCTTCAAAGACAAAGGATAATTGGTTCTAACAAGGACAGAAAGAGATGTGGAAGACAGATGTACAACTAAACAAGAGGATAAGTACATCAGAGTCTCTAGTTTGAGAAATAGACGGCTATCTAAAATACAGACCAATTAATGAAGGATTCTGCTTTTGGCCGGTAAGTGCCCTCCTGAGGAAGAAACCTTTGTGCCAGTTAAGGGGTGGATTAGAAGTTCAGATTTCAATATTCTAATATAACTGCACAGAGAACTGATTGCCATCCCAAATGAAGAATATTAGTGGTGGTCAGTAGGGCTGTAGGATATATATAAATATTCGCAATATTGCAAATTAACTTGCGGTGTGATTTTAATGTACCCATTCATACAGTTCATAAAGATGCATTGAGCAAAAAATACTAGACACACTTCTGTGTGTGTTGCTATTAGATCGCCCTCCAGCTGTTTAGTGATTTTCTGCAATAGTTTTTCATTGCTAAGTTCTCCCTATCGCAAAACATTTGCATTGACACACACTCTTCAATTGGTTCTATAAACTTAGTAATTTCTTTTTTTTTTTTTTTACTTTATAACTCTTAACATACACTTAAGGTGAAGTTTTCCTAACCGTAAGGTTTACTTAAGAAAATGGCAGTTAAGGGGCTTTATGCAACACTTTTTTTAAGGGCATACTTAATAAGGAAATAAATATTGAAGGGAAATCGTAAGGGATTATGACGTTTTACCAATATAACCCCTTAAGTAACATTTAAGGGTCATTTTCGGAAACTTTCGAAACTTTAGGGTTATCTTAAGGGAAAATTACACTTAAGGTGCTTTATGCAACCAGGCACAGTTTTCACCTAATATTTATTTTGCAACAACACAAAAACCCCACCATTCAGGTTCCCATCAGGGATCACTATTGAGCAATGCCTCACATTAACTGCCAAGTGTTTTATTTTTTTTTATGTGGTCACTGAAACCAAAAAAAAAAAAAAATCAAAATTAATTAAATGAGAGAGAGGAATTGTTGGACAAAGAGTATTGTACCTGTAGTGTTTAGTCAATGTTTTGTTACAGTAAAAGCTTCACTGTTTAACACTTTTTAAAATAGCACAGCTACATTCAAACTACTGATAAATTAAGTTGGCTGGTAGTGTCACTACTTTTAGTAAGTGTTTATTCTACAACACTGTTCCTACTATAATCTTAACAATAACCTATAATTGACTCCAGTCAGGCTTCCTAAGCAACCAATTGGCCCGGTTGCTAGGGTGGGTAGAGTCATGTTGGGTTAACCTCCTCGTGGTTGCTATAATGTGGTTCTCGCTCTCGGTGGGCCACGTGGTGAGTTGTGCGTGGATGCCACGGAGAATAGCGTGACGCCTCTACACGCGCTAGGTCTCCACGGTAACGCGCTCAACAAGCCACGTGATAAGATGTGCGGATTGACGGTCTCAGAAGCGGAGGCAACTGAGATTCGTCCTCCACCACCCGGATTGAGGCGAGTCACTACGCCACCACGAGGACCAAGAGCGCATTGAGAATTGGGTATGCCAAATTGGGGAGAAAAGGGGAGAAAATCCCAAAAAATAAAAATAAATAAAATAACTTATAATAAAAAACATGATATAAACACACCATGCATAAACTCACACAAAGATCATACAATGTCTAATCAATTGTAAGCTAATAGTGCCACGAGTTGTCAAAGCTACATCAGTTCAGGACACTTTAACAGACACTATTGGACTTTTTTTTAACACCAGGCTTATCATTTCTGCAAAAGTGCCAACAGAAACAACTGTTCAATTTCTCACCTATTTTCTGTGCAAACAAAATCTGCCTGAAGACAACACCCTGAAAACTGTAAGAAGATACGTGATACACTGCCTCAAGAGACATGAAATGCGTGTAGATGGCTCCTCTATCTAACATACTTTGCTTTCTATAAAAAAAGCCTCTATAGGAAATCAAGTTAATTTCTCTTAAACCATCCTTTGTTTTGAGGCTGAAGCGTATAAACAAATTGTTTTTTTTTTTTTGTTAAAATAAAGGCTGTCAATAGAATACAATTTTTAAATGAATTAATTACATGTTGTGCTGTTAATCACAATTAATCGTATATCAATATTTATTGAGAAAGGCCCACAAATAAGGATCATTTAGAATATAATAATTAAAATAATTATAAATATAATATATAATAAATATTATAATTCAGATAAATGACATCTCATTTTAATTTTGTCGCGTCTCTCTACTTTTCAGTTGGGCTGAAACGATTAGTCGACATTATTGACAACGTCGACAACAAAAAATTGTCGACAAAAATGTTCATTGTCGAATAGTACTTTGATCTCCTTTAACATAACATGAGATCACATGAAACACTAATGATGACGCGCGAGAGCAACACTGCAGTTCACGCCTGACTGACAGTCCAGAGAAACTCTAAACTTTCCAAACAGCTTCAGGTGATGTAGATCACAAAGTATGAGGGAATTATACAAAAATACCAATTAATTAAATACAGAACCACTCTCGTTGTGGAATGAGTGGAGCTGCAGCTGCCGCTCCGCTGAAGCAAAACTTGCATGTCAAGCATCTTTAAAGGAAACACCCTGGCGTTACATCTTTAATGCAGTTATATTTAATGTGTTATAGCTTTATTAAAGCTCAAACAATAAGGAAGCAGGTCATTTCTCTGTGCGGTCAGCGCCTCTTCTATGAGTTGCGTGAAGTGTCCTGATCTAAGGGGGAGATTTAAACTGCACCCGGCTGATGCACACTCTGTCCCTGGGACGGTCATATTCGTTCCTGTCAAGCTCTAAAAATGACATAAAAGAACCATAAAAGCACCATTGAAGTAGTTCATATGACTCATGCATTTTATTCAAAGCCACTTGAAGACATGCAATAGCTCTGTGAATCACAAAAGGCTGTGTTTAATAAGTAAATATATAATATGCACGTGCAGTGCCAGCGTGTTATTGAATGGCACTGCTCTGTTGACACACACACTCGCGGCTATTTTTAGCCTTCACGCGTTGAGCAACATTTGAGCGCTACTCACGAACATCTCAGATGTAGATGCTCAATAGTTCAGTTCACTTATAATATGAATTTAGAACTAGGGTTGCAAAATTCCAGGAATTTTCAAAGTTGGGAACTTTCCATGGGAATTAATGGGAATAAACTGGAAATTTGCAAAATTACAAGTTAGCCTATAACAGGGAACTTAAATGTAGTTGGAAAAAAAAAAAAAAACACATCTTGCTGCATAATCTTGGTTAAAACAACCAGATTTAAAGCAAATTCAGTTGAATTTCTACCCTGCGCATTCCTCAATCACATGCACACAGCACACTACTTAACTATTGAAGCCACACTACTGCATTTGAGCCCAAGGACTACATCCAGTCAAGTAAGTTTTGATGATATTACTAGGGTAAATATATTTGATCTATGGTATTAAAGTTTAACTAACAAATACTAAATCAAAATGAGTTTATACAGTAGCTAGCTAGCCAGTAAATCAGATATGCTAAATGTATGCTAGCTAACACCATTTCATTGACAATTTAAGAGGCTAGCTATCATGGTGCTAGCTAGCTCAACTGTGATGCTGTTTCTTCTGCTTGCCAGTTTTCTGTTATCATACAAGAACGTAGGTTATAGTTTGATTTAGCATGCTGATTGAGAAGTGTTCATCTATTCATCTAGTCTATTTCTATTCATTTGTCCAGCATCAACTGTAAAGTATTTTTACCATTCCAGAATATTCCAATTGTTTAGCAAACTATTTATATATCTGTGTGTGGCACTGCATTAGTGTTTTTTACAAGCTTTTTTTCTAATCTTATTCTACAGAACAATGCCACGTATGCCATCTGATTTGTGGATACATTTCACCTCAACCAATGTAGAAGGCTGTGTACATTTGCAAATACTGTGAAAAGACCTATGTTAAGAATGCCACAAAGATGCAGCAGCATATAGCCAAGTGCCCAAAGTTTTTTCCAATATTTCCAAAATTCCCCAGCTTAACTTCCCATGGAAAGTTTCTGGAAAGTTTCCGGAAATTTACCGGAAATTTTCCGCCCCTTTGCAACCCTATTTAGAATGGCAACGGAGGTGCATTTTACCAGAATTTGAATAAGAAGCGAATTAAACTACTGTGAACTTGCTAACAAACAGACATACAGGACTTCCTGGAGAGTTCAGAATGTCAAAATAAAAGCCTGAAGGTTTTAAAGTTAAAGGTGCACGATTTAAATATATTGTATTTCAAATTCTAAAAGTCAATAATAATGTATTATTATTATTATTATTATTATTATTATTATTATTATTAGTTTACAAATTATAACAATATTTAAGTTTAACGGGTTCCAAAAAATAAATCTGAATGAAAAGTGAACTGATATCTTACAACTAAATTGAACAATTTAAAGTCCAGATACAAGTTTAATGTTTTTTGCCTTCTTTTCTACTGAACACTTAGACTGGAATTACTGTTACTTTTGCTGCAGCATTAACCAGTAGACTAGTTAACAATAAAGTTTTTCTTAATAGTTTGTACATTTAAATTGAAATAATGTGTAGTTAAAGGTTTGTGTTTCTTTACATGTAATTAGCGTCACTCAGTGAGGTATAGATATTCAAAACTGATTATGAAAAATCAACACTGGAGATTTCAGATATCGGAATAGAATCGGAAGAGAAAAAGTGTTATCGGTGCATCCCTACGTGTCACTGTGCATTTCTTATCGTGAAGAAAATTGGCAATACACATCTTTATTAATAAGAGAGACATTTTTTTTTTTTTTTTTGAGAGTTGAAGATAGATTGAAGTGAACAGAAAAGTTAGAGAGGGTAGTCTTCGCCCCATTATCCACGGCAACAAAATACGTTTTTTTATTTGTTTTTGTTTTGCTTTGGCTTGTTTTCCAAAATAAATATCTAAAATTCCTTTAAAACAACGTAAATTTTCTTTAGCAGCTAAACTGCAGAAGAAAACTATTTTATCTGAGAATGTCGAATATAATATTAAAAATACAAATATTTTAAAATATCTAAAAATCCTTTAAAAAAAAAAAAGATGCATTCACCCGAGAAGCAGCATAATAGATATTTAGACTTGCTTTTAGAGAATAGATCTTGAAAGTATATTTTCAAGTATATTCTATAAGTATATTTTGTCTTTACTGCACACAAAGTAGTATAACCAAGTGAAAAAACACACTTGTATACAAAATACACTTCTATTTAAGACACATTATCTTAAAGCAAGTCTAAGTATTTTATATGTTGCTTCAAGTAAATGTATCTTGTTTTAAGGATTTTTAGACCATTTTAAATTGAAAACGAAACAAAAACTCTTGATAACAACAGGATTTTTTGCAGTGAATTTCTTTACTGAATTAAACTGAATAAAAAGTATTTTTTCCCTTTAATTCAGTGAATGTCATTTAGATGTATTTTTAAAAGATGATTTTGTCCTGTTTATTGTTAGTAAGCATGTTTAATACAACCTTTTAATTGGGGGCACAAGCTGAATAATCGGTTAAGAGCTAAATGATTAATCGTTGCAATAATCGCCTTGTTCTAATAATCGTTAGATTAATCGATTATCAAAATATTAATTAGTTGTAGCCCTACTTTTCAGCACCTTTAGTCATAAGCTCTGTATTTTTAGGATGACATACCAAGTTAAACATAATCTGAAACTTGAAAGAAATTTAAAAAGTGTCTCGAAATCCCTGCATTCTGTTGTGCTCAGTCCAGCTGTCTTAGAGCGCAAAATAGTGTCTGTGGAAGGCTGTATGCTGCCTCTGTCTGCTAGTTGGTTTGACAAGGCGTGTTGCCTGTGCAGCTCGAATGCTGACTGCCCCTTACTGCATCAAGGTGATATATAAAGCTTGAATTGATCCGATGGTAGGAACTTTCCTTCATAAGTAAAATATATAACTGCACACTCTCTTACCAGTTTATTTTATTACCAACATTTTGGCTAAAAGCCTTTATCAAGGTTGATAAAGGCTTGTTGCCAAAATGTTGGTAATAAAATAAACTGGTAAGAGAGTGTGCAGTTATATATTTTAATTTTGAAAGTTTTGTCCTAACTTGCACCTACAAACTTAAGGTGTGCGTTTGCTCCAGTGTCTTTCTAAAGGTAGATTCCTTATTACAGAATTTACAAAAAGGTCGGGGGCATGATTCATTGCGTTCATTATTTTTTATATAAATCAATAACGCAAAATTAACATGTTAAATTGACAGCCCTAGGTAAAATACTTTCTACTATCCCAGCTTAATATGCAGACACAACTATAAGCAAGCCATTTGTGGGGTAAATCCCCCCAAAAAGTGTAAATATGGCTCTGTGGTAGGGATCTCATAAAATATTGATATATCGATATTTAAAAATTAGCCGACATTTAAATTAGAAGCCCAATTCGCATGCTTTCCAATTCAGTCAGTTGGCATCTGTTTAACAGTCTGGCGTAATAGCATTAGGAGATCACAAGAGGGCGATATAACGTGTATATCTCACACGTGCACACACACACACACGCGCACACACGCACACGACAAGCTGAAGCTGCACAGGAGATGGCAGTCCAAAGTTCCGAAAGGTTTTTGTACTTCAAGGATGAACAAGGTGATGTTGATGAGTTAGCATGTTAGTGAAACTGGACTATTAGAAATGGCGATGTTTATTATGCAATTTCTCTGTATGTAGCATCAAATGGTCTTTCATTCAAGCTGTCAAACCACAAAAAAAAAACATACTTGTAACTGAAAATACATTGTGTAGGCTCTACGAAAGATACATGTTCACAATAGATCATCCAGTGATATCTAGAGCAGGGGTGTCAAACTCAGTTCCTGGAGGGCCGCAGCCCTGCAGAGTTTAGATCCAGCCCTGCTCTAAAATGCCTCCTTGTAATCTTCAAGCACTCCTGAAGACCTTGATTAGCTGCTTCAGGTGTGTTTAATTAAGGTTGGAGCTAAACTCTGCTGGATTGTGGCCCTCTAGGAACCGAGTTTGACACCCCTGATCTAGAGTAAATAATCTTTGTCCTTTGATATTTATTTGGGTCGAATTTAATGGAAAATGAAAAAATACATAAATAATTGTTTCTAATTTTAGAACGCACCATGTCATCCGCCACATGCATCCGGTGTGTGACCCCCTTTAATTTACCCTGCTGCCAGTATTGTAGTCTAGGGCATATAGGTGGGCATACAGTGTATGCCTGCATCTTTCTTAGGATTTTGTGTATGCCCACCTAAAATAAGTGATATGTATGGCAGCCAGAACAGCGAGTAGGCTTTTGAGTAAACTTTTTCAGTCTCCTAACGCGATGCCGCAGCACCATTCAGTGAATTGTGTTTTTGTTTATAATTATTTTATTTTTTATTTTTTTAAGTGTACAGAGATCCTCTCTAAACGCGCACAGAGCTGCGGGAGGCTGGAGTGCAACTAATGGCACGGGCAAGACAGACAGTCCGACTAAGCTGATCCACCAATCAGAACGTTCATTTCAGACACGACTGAATATTTGCTAACAAATCATATTTTCCATTTCAGTAAGGGGCGGGATATTTCCAGCATCTAATGCTGATACACAAGCATCCCTGGAGTACCATAAATTGTGCTGTAATTTTATTTCCCTAAATGTGAATATTATATACACCGATCAACCACAACATTAAAACCACCTGCCTAATATTGTGTAGGTCCCCCTCATGCCGGCAAAACAGCGCCAACTCGCATCTCAGAATAGGATTCTGAGATGATATTCTTCTCACCACGAATGTAGAGAGCAGTTATCTGAGTTACCGTAGACTTTGTCAGTTCGAACCAGTCTGGCCATTCTCTGTTGACCTCTCTCATGAACAAGGCATTTCCATCCACAGAACTGCCACTCACTGGATGTTTTTGGCACCATTCTGAGTAAATTCTAGAGACAGTTGTGCGTATAAAATCCCAGGAGATCAGCAGTTATAGAAATACTCAAACCAGCCCGTCTGCCACCAACAATCATCCATGCGATAATTTAATCAGCCAATCGTGAGGCAGCAGTGCAGTGTATAAAATCATGCAGATATGGGTCAGGAGCTTCAGTTAATGTTCATATCAACCATCAGAATGGGGAAAAAATGTGACCTTGGTGATTTGGAACGTGGCATGATTGTTGGTGCCAGATGGGCTGGTTTGAGTATTTCTGTAACTGCTGATCTCCTTAGCCAAATACATTTAAACTCAGTTTTTCACAATTCCTGACATTTAATCGTAGAAAACATTTCCTGTATTAGGTCAGTTAGGATCACTACTTTATTTTAAGAATGTGAAATGTCAAAATAATAGTAGAGAGAATTATTTATTTCAGCTTTTATTTCTTTCATCACATTCCCAGTGGGACATAAGTTTACATACACTTTGTTAGTATTTAGTAGTATTGCTACCAATTGTTAAATTGTTTAACTTGGGTCAAACATTTTGGGTAGCCTTCCACAAGCTTCTCACAATAAGTTGCTGGAATTTCAGCCCATTCCTCCAGACCGAACTGGTGTAAGATTTGTAGGCCTCCTTGCTCGCACACGCCTTTTCAGTTATGCCCACAAATTTTGAGGTAATTTGGATTGAGGTCAGGGCTTTTACCTTGACTTTGTTGTCCTTAAGCCATTTTGCCACAACTTTGGAGGTATGCTTGGGGTCACTGTCTATTTGGAAGACCTATTTGCGACCGAGCATTTTGTGAAGAGCACTAGTCCCTCCTGCAGCAAAGCACCCCCACAAAATGATGCTGCCACCCCCATGCTTCACGGTTGGGATGGTGTTCTTCGGCTTGCAAGCCTCACCCTTTTTCCTTCAAACATAACGATGGTCATTATGGCCAAACAGTTCAATTTTTTCCCCATGTGCACTTGCAAACTGTAGTCTGGCTTTTTTATGGCAGTTTTGGAGCAGTGGCTTCTTCCTTGCTGAGCAGCCTTTCAGGTTATATCGATATAAGACTTGTTTTAGTGTGGAAATAGATACTTGTCTGCCTGTTTCCTCCAGCATCTTCACAAGGTCCTTTGCTGTTGTTCTGTGAGTTTTAAATACTTCAACCAAAGTGTTTGATAAATTCTGACTTCAACTGTGTATATACATACATACATACATACGTACATACATACACACACACACACACACACACACACACACACACACACACACACTTAACTGATGCAATTAAACTTTGTAAAAATACTGCATGTTATTGCACCCATGCTATTTATTTATTTTTAATTTTTTTATTTTCTCCCCACTTTGGAATGCCCAATTCCCATTACTTAGTAGGTCCTCGTGGTGGCATGGTTACTCAGCTCAATCCAGGTGGCGGAGGACAAGTCTCGGTTGCCTCCACTTCTGAGACTGTTAATCCGCGCATCTTATCGCGTGGCTCGCTGTGCATGACACCACAGAGACTCACAGCATGTGGAGGCTCATGCTACTCTCTGCGATCCACACACAAGTTACCATGCACCCCACTGAGAGCAAGAACCACTAAACGCAACCACGAGGAGGTTACCTCATGTGACTCTACACTCACTAGCAACAGCAATTTGGTTGCTTAGGAGACCTGGCTGGTGTCAATCAGCACGCCCTGGATTTGAACTCATGACTCCAGGGGTGGTAGTCAGCAGCAATACTCGCTGAGCTACCCAGGCCCCTCCCCTGCCCCGGGCTAGTTTTTGATGCTCTTCACAGATGCTGGACAACTGTGTCCCGTAATTATATAAAATGTATTTTTCGAACACCTGTTGATATGTACCACTGGCCTTATAATTATATACATTGATCTCTGTGTATAAACATCATGCATTCTTTGCTTTTTGCAACATAGAAATCAAAGCCTGCCCAGTATTGTTCAGTCTCCCATGATGCTTTTTGCATAATGCCACGCTAAATAATTCTGTATGGATTTTGCACATACTGTACACTACCAGTCAAACATTTGCACACACCTGCTCGTTCTCCATTATTGCGATTTTCCATATATATTAGTATTCAAAACTATGAAATAACTCAAATGGAAGTATGGTTATTACATAGTGACAATTAAATGCAATCTGATGTTTTAGCTTCTTTAAAGAATCCACACTTTCTTCACAAGAATCCACACATCTAGATTAAAGCTCTATTTTTCTTCACTATCCAATCCAATTCATCCATTTACAAAAATATTTTAATTAAAATTAATGTTATTACAATATATATTAAAATGTAAATAAATAAGATCTATATACATACATACATACATACATACATACACAGTTGTGCTCAAAAGTTTGCATACCCTGGCAGAAACTGTGACATGTTGGCATTGATTTTGAAAATGACTGATCATGCAAAAAACAAAAACAAAAGAAAATAATTTTTATCTAAGGATAGTGATCATGTGAAGCCATTTATTATCACATAGTTGTTTGGCTCCTTTTTAAATCATAATGATAACAGAAATCACTCAAATGGCCCTGATCAAAACATTTCTTGATACCAAGCCAAGGTCAGGTAGACCAAGATAGATTTCAGCCACAACTGCCAGAAGAATTGTTCAGGATACAAAGAAAAACCCACAGGTAACCTCAGGAGAAATACAGGCTGCTCTGGAAAAAGACATGTGGTTGCTTCAAGGAGCACAATACGACGATACTTGAACAAAAAGGAGTTGCATGGTCGAGTTGCCAGAAAGAAGCCTTTACTGCGCCAGTGCCACAAACAAAAACCCAGTTACAATATGCCCGACAACACCTTGACACGCCTCACAGCTTCTGGAACACTGTAATTTGGGGTGATGAGACCAAAATAGAGCTTTATGGTCACAACCATAAGCGCTTTGTTTGGAGAGGGGTCAACAAGGCCTATAGTGAAAAGAATACCATCCCCACTGTGAAGCATGGTGGTGGCTCACTGATGTTTTGGGGGTGTGTGAGCTCTAAAGGCACGGGGAATCTTGTGAAAATTGATGGCAAGATGAATGGCAGACAATTTGCATTCTTCTGCACGAAAGCTGCGCATGGGATGCTCTTGGACTTTTCAGCATGACAATGACCCTAAGCACAAGGCCAAGTTGACCTTCCAGTGGTTACAGCAGAAAAAGGTGAAGGTTCTGGAGTGGCCATCACAGTCTCCTGACCTTAATATCATCGATCCACTCTGGGGAGATCTCAAACGTGCGGTTCATGCAAGACGACCAAAGACTTTGCATGAACCGGGAGGCATTTTGCCAAGACGAATGGGCAGCTATACCACCTGCAAGAATTTGGGGCCTCATAGACAACTATTACAAAAGACTGCACGCTGTCATTGATGCTATAGGGGGCAATATACACAGTATTAAGAACTAAGGGTATGCAGACTTTTGAACATGGGTCATTTTTTTGTTGCCATGTTTTGTTTTATGATTGTGCCATTCTGTTATAACCTACAGTTGAATATGAATCCCATAAGAAATAAAAGAAATGTGTTTTGCCTGCTCACTTATGTTTTCTTTAAAAATGGTACATATATTACCAATTCTACAAGGGTATGCATTATGTATTGCACTGTATGTATTAGTTTATTAAATAAAGTATATAAAGTATTAAAAATTTTCTTAGTAGCCTAATGAAAGGAGCATTAATAACACCTATTAATTTACATACATATTTAACATGAATTTACCATACCATGGTTCTTGGTAGTGTACACCATGTCAGCAAGAAACTTACCCCAATATACATTTTGTTCATGTGTGGACTAAAATAACAAAAGCCTTTATATAAAAATACATAAATAATTTAAAAAAAAAACTGGGGGGGAATTATATTTCTTAAACATTTTACATGTGTACTGTATAGAAATGTAATACATTTTAGAGATGGGGGGGGGGGGCTGGTAATTGATCACAAGCCTACTCTGTGGTGCTATTAAAACATTGTTTGTTTGAGTGTCCCAACCAGCACAACACAGCAACACTGGCTCATCCAATGGCATGAGTTTGAGGGTGGGACCATGGCAGATGGGGGACTATTTCGGAAACCGGTTTAAAATAATTATTATTTTCACACTTTCGTTTGAAAATGACCAACCGTACTCAAAAATGTGGTTTTATCCATGGCTTAGCAAAACACTCCCTGAAGCTTCACAACGGAGTATGAGACACCAAAGTGATCGCTACCGTGTGGCCTTGACCCAGGATCAGAAAGGAAGGGAAAACTTTTGAATGACAGTCTAAGGCTCTCTGGAAACCAGGCCATATAACCAGCTTAAGAGGGCTATTAATACCATTAGGGATCTAAAGATTTAGTACTAGCATGCTCTCAAAGCAGAGGTGCTGTAAACACTGCCACTCTGAGCTAATCAAGACAAAGAAAGGAGTAAAATGGATCCTTTTATTACCTCATTAAACTTAAGTGTTTCCCCTATTAGAGCCTGGCTCAAATTACCAGCATGACAATCTCATGCAATACGGTTTCCATGATGCCCTTGCTATTTCTCAATACTTCAATTTCAATAGAAACTGCCACTGTATTGAAAAGATGATCCAGGATATTCATTAAAAATCTTCTTTTGTATCCTGAGTATGAAAGAAATGTATACAGGTTCGGAATAACATGAGTGCGAGTACATTACGAGCAAATTATAATTTCTGGGTGAACTATTCCTTTAAAGAGTATACTGTAAGAAGGCCTACTTAAAAAAATCTCACTGCCATAAATAAAATACAATCTACAAAGAGTTACAAATTGCCTTGCATTGTCCTTAAGACATCAAATTGCATGAATGCTACAGTATCTAGTTCACATAAAGCAACCACTTAACACTCGTTCATCTGATGTTGTTCAGACATTGCATTTAGCAATTAGACTGAGGTCATAAAAGTAGTCAGTTCAAAGGACAGTCACATTTTGGGGCTCCCCCTAGATGAGAAGCCTGTGATGAACCACAGGCCTGTTATACCCGTCCACCTACTAAGCCATGCCTCATTAATCTAACAGCAAGTGCTTCAGCATGTGTGGGTTCAGTGGTGTGTGGCACCTGTGTGGCTGGAATCGCCAGCCATGAAAATCTTTCCACATCCAACTAAAAATGCAGGTGAATGCCACTGGTGAAGCAAATTTATTTATTTATTTATTTTCAGCTGTAAAGGCTGTAATACAGGTTAGAGGAATGCATATTTTATAAACTGGCCCAAATCTAAACCTAACCATCAGTGAAGTAAAAAATTTAATGTTAAGAGGAAAAAAATGCAACCTCAGATTTGTGCTCGTCACATGCTCTCGAGAGCAGCTCGGAAATTGGAGCACAAGTGGAAGAATACAAAATTAGAGGTATTTCGCAGTGTATGGAAGGATAGTGTCTGTAGCTGCAGACAGGCACTAAAAGCTGCCAGGTCATCATATTTTAGCAAACTCAGAGAAAATAACCACAACAATCCTAGGTGTTTATTCAGTACTGCAGCTAATTTCATTAGGAATAAAGCATCAACTGAACCAGATGTTCCATCGCAGCACAATAGTAATGACTTCATGAATTTCTTTACTGATAAAATTGAAATAATCCAAAATTAAATTGGAACTATACAATCAACTGTCACAGCACCTCAGAAAAGTGTCAATTTTCCTCAAGCAATTTCAATCCTTCACTGTCATAGATCATGAAGAGCTAACAAAACCTCAAAATCAAAAAAATCAAAAGCCCCAACATGTATGTTAGATCCAATATCAACTAAGCTCTTTAAAGAGGTAAAAGAACCTCTTCTTAATATTAACTCCTCGCTATCCTTAGGACATGTCACAAGAAACTTTAAAATGACACTTATCAAACCGCTTATTAAGAAGCCACAGCTTGATCCTGGAGAATTAGCTACTTTTTTAGAGAATAAGACCGAATTTTTTGGAGAATAAGACCGAATTTTTTGGAGAATAAGACCGAATTCAAATCTACCATTTATGTTGAAAATACTAGAAAAGGTAGTGTCCTCCCAACTATGTTCATTTCTACAGAGAAATGGTATATATGAACAATTTCAGTCAGGATTTAGGCCCCATCACAGTACAGAGACTGCACTTATCAGAGTTAAAAAATGACTTGCTCTTATCATCTGATCGCGGCTGCATTTCTCTTGTAGTGCTTTTAGATCTTACTGCTACCTTCGACACGATAGATCACGACATTCTCTTGAATAGGGTGGAGAATTATGTTGGCATTAGTGGACTTGCATTAGCATGGTTTAGGTCCTATTTATCAGACTGCTACCACTTTGTCTGTGTAAACGAGGAATGGTCAAATCAAACAAAAAAAGTTAAGTACTGAGCGCCACAAGGATCAGTTTTAGGGCCTCTGCTTTGTTCCTTATACATGCTTCCCCTGGGAGATATTATCAGGTATCATGGAATAAGTTTCCACTGTTATGCCGACGATACCCAACTTTATATTTCTCCTTAACCTGACGAAACTTCAAAATTTGTTCAAATTAGTAGAGAGTGTATCAATGAAATCAAAGATTGGATGTCCAGAAATTTTCTTCTACTCAATTCCGACAAAAGTGGTACTAATTATTGGACCAAAAACCTGTAAAATTAAGCTACTAAAATATAATTGGACTCTTGATGGATGTACTGTTACGTCATCTACTACAGCGATTTTCAAATGTTTGAAAATGTCCAATGTTTGTAGAACAGCATTCTTCCACCTCAGAAATACTGCTAAAGTTACAACATGTTTTCTGTTGCTGATGCTGAAAAACTAATTCATGCATTCATGACCTCAAAACTTGATTATTGTAATGCATTACTGGGAGGATGTACTGCAAGTTCAATAAATAAACTTCAATTGGTTCAAAATGCAACAGCCAGAGTGCTGACTAGAACCAAGAAATATGATCATATTAGCCCAATTTTATCATCGTTACATTGGCTACCTGTTAAATTTCATATTAATTTTAAAATTGTTAACTACATACTGTACAAAGCTTTGAATGGTCTAGCTCCACAGTACTTAAGTGACCTTTTGACATGCTATATCACGTTCATTACGATCACAAAATTCTGACTTGTTAATAGTTCCAAGAATGTCAAAATCCACAAAAGGAGGTAGATCCTTTTCCTGTTTGGCTCCTAAACTATGGAAAAGTCTCCCTAACACTGTTCAGGATGCAGACACACTCACTTGGTTTAAGTCTAGACTAAAGACTCATCTATTTAGCCAGGCATACACCCAATTTATCCATCAACTCACAATTAATTAGGCTGCTTTAGTTAGGTCTGCCGGAACCAGAAAAATCTACCATGATCTTTGTTTCCATGTCTCAACCTCAGGATTCATATCCCGAGGTTACCAGAGCCGGACAGATCCAACTCCGTTCCTGCTTGGTGTTGGACTCCACTTTACATGTCGCTGAGTGATGACAACAAACTACAGCCGGTGCTAGCCAGCCATCACTTCAGTCTTTTACGATGGACTTCAGGAGGATGAACTCATGCCAATTCCAACTGTAAGACATTGGATACTTCATCATATGCCACTGCCTGAACCTTGTACTTAGGATGGACCCCACCGAAACTCATGAAATGACCTGCCGATTGAAGTGCGATGCACCTCATTGATTTCTGCCTGCATCACCTTTGTCTATTGATGGACTACACTCTTGAAATGGAATACATAGACTATAATTTAATTGCCAACAAAAGTCTTCATCAGCCAACTAACAAAGGACAATGCATCTATGTGAACATCTGCAGTTAATCCAGTATGAACTTCAACGACATTAATCATTAATCTTACAGTTCATAAATTATTATTATTATTATTATTATTATTTTTTTTTTTTTTTTTTTAAAACACTGGACCTTAACACTTTGTTTAAAATTTTTAAACCATGACTTGCACTGCATACAAATAACTAATATTGGCATTATATTCATGTTGTTTAGCCAGAGGGGAACTGGCCCCCACCGTGAGCCTGGTTTCTCCCAAGGTTATTTTTCTCCATTAACCAATGTCTTATGGAGTTTTGTGTTCCTTGCCAGTCGCCTTCAGTTTGCTCACAAGGGTTCTAAATATCATTATTATTTAATTTTTATACACAATTTACATATTTAATCAAACTACACAGTGATGAATCTAAGACTTCATAGATATTACGGTTTCATTTTTTGTTAATGCATGATTTTCTGTAAAGCTGCTTTGGAACAATATGTGTTGTAAAAAGCACTATACAAAAAAAAACATTACGATTTGATTCTGCAAACTAGATTACTTTCTGGTTTCAACACTGGATCTGAACAATTGCAGAAAACACAGAAAAATCACGGAACCCAGTCATAAAAACGGAATAAACTATAAAACGTGGAAAGTCACGGAATTGGACATATATGGGATTTAATTATTGCATAAATGCACAAAAAAAAAAAAATCTAAGTAAAATCGTGATATGTCCTAGTGTGATGATTAAACCACAAAAGGCTAAGATTTACGGTCTTCATGAGCTGCATTGCTTCAACAGAAAGTTAATGTGAGAAGTCACTGCTTACACACTAACCGGATCATTCACATCACGTGTTTTGTGTTTATTAAATGACAAAGAGCAAAGAACTTGATTCACTGTGAAGTGCGTAGCACATGCAGACTATACACTCACTGAGCACTTCATTAAGAACACCTGGACACCTACTAATTCATGCAATTATCTAATCAGCCAATCGTGAGGTAGCAGTGCAATACATAAAATCATGCAGTTTCAGTTAATGTTCACATCAACCATCAGAATGGGGAAAAAATTTGATCACAGTGATTTCGACTTTGTTGGTGCCAGATGGGCTGGTTTGATTATTTCTGATCTCCTGGGATTTTCACACACAACGGTCTCAGAATGGTGCCAAAAAAACAAAAACTAAAAACATCTAGTGAGTGGCAGTTCTGCGGACAAAAATGACTTGATGAGAAGTCAACGGAGAATGGCCAGACTGGTTTGAGCTGACAGAAAAGCTACTGTAACTCAAATAACCACTCTGTACAATTATGGTGAGCAGAATAGCATCTCAAAATGCACAACCTTGAGATGGATGGGCTACAACAGCAGAAGACCACGTCGGGTTCTACTTCTGTCAGCCAAGAATAGAAAGCTGAGGCTGCAGTGAGCACAGGCTCACCATAACTGGACAGTTGAAGACTGAAAATGTAACCTGGTCTGATGAATCTCGATTTCTGCTGAGGCACACAGATGGTAGGGTCAGAATTTGGCGCCAACAGCCTGAATTAATGGACCATGGACTTGTGTCAACAGTACAGGCTGGTGGCGGTGGTGTAATGGTATGGAGAATGTTTTCTTGGCACACTTTGGGCCCGTTAATACCAAATCAATCATCGCTTGAATGCTACAGCCCATTTGAGTATTGTTTCTGATCATGTGCATCCCTTCTTGGCCACAATTTACCCATCTTCAAATGGCTACTTTCAGCCATGTCACAAAGCAAAAGTCGTCTAAAACTGGTTTCATGAACATGTCAATGAGTTCACTGTTCTTCAGTGGCCTTCCAAGTCACCGGATCTAAATCCAACAGAACATCTTTGGGATGTGGTAGAACGGAAGATTCGCAGTATGAATGCGCAGCTGACAAATCTGCAGAAATCCCGTGATGCAATCATGTCAACACAGACCAGAATCTCAAAGAAATGTATCCAACATCTTGTGGAATCCATGCCATGAAGAACTGAAGCTGTTTTGAGAGCAAAGTGAGACCTTACCCAGTATTACAGTAGAATAGTGTTCCTAATAAAGTGCTCAGTTAGTGTACATTTATATAATCACATCATAGCCTTTTGTGGTTTAATAAGCACATTAGCCCATATAGCGAACTGCTTTTCCGGAAGTGAAAAGTGAAGCCTCAAAAACATCCTGTTTTCCAACAAAACGGCAAAATAAAAGCTCCATTTAACTTGACGCTTGATTTAACAAAAAAAAAAAAAAATGCGACAAACATTTCTTCTGTATATTAAAATAGAATATTCGATCTAGTAGTAGTATTAATAATAATAATAATAATAATAATAATAATAATATTATTATTGGCATAATTACATCATAATTACAATATCTCAAGCAAGAGTTTTATCACTGCTTTCATTTATACTGTGATGCTCTACTGTGCAGCACTGTATTTGACCAAATAATAATAATAATAATAATAATAATAATAAAATACTCAAATTTTGTGTTTTAGATTGTGCGAGGATCAGTATAGATGCTCTTCATTTAATAAAGAACAACGAAAAGGTATGTTGAAAAGTAATTTTTCTGTTTTCATTTGATTAAAATTCTATGAATTTAGTTTTTTTTATGATAACGTCATTAAACTTTAAAACTCAGAATTCAGAGAAAACAAAATGGAAAACACAGAATTTGGGAAAAATTAAAGCATGCTGATTCCCTGTGTGATCATGTTGATCCATTTCAAGACAAGTCTTTAAATACTTAAAAAGAGCAGGGCCTTTAGAAAACAGTCAACAGACAGCCATGTTTGGCATGTTTTTGAATAGATTGTCTATACATAGACACTCAGGCCTTGGAGCTAGAAGTAAAATGAAATAATGCTTCCTTGTAAACAGGGTGAGAACTGCAAACCCTCAGTTAATAGTTTCACTTTCAGTTCACCAAAGTTCAATAGAAAATATTTCAGTCAACTGAGCTAAAATAGAGACATTATAAGGATGAGACAGATCACACGTATAAATATGATTGGGAGAAAGCTGGACCAGCTTGTTTTTATTTTATTTTTAACTTATTTATCTTTTTTTATTTATAATTACCATTGCCTAGCAGGGGTGCACCTGGTGTGACACGATGTTTGGTAGGTGGCACATGTCAAATTGATGTCCACGTGAATGGTTGGACCCAGGTTTCCAAGCAGAACATTGCCCAGAGCATCAGACTGCCTCCACCGGCTTTTCGTCTACCCACAGTGCATTCTGGTGCCATCACTCCCCCAGGTAAACAGTGCACACGTACGCGGTCGTCCACATGATGTAAAAGAAAATGGGACTCATTGGACCAGGCGACCTTCTTCCACTGCTCCAAGATACAGTTCCGATGCTCGCATTTTAGGAATGTTCAAAGGTGTTCAGGGGACATAATGGACACTCTGACTGGTCTGCGACTATGCAGCCCCATACACAGCAGGGTACAATGTACTGTGTGTTGTGTGACATTCCTCCCATAAATTCTATGTGACTTGTGCCACAGTAGACCTTCTGACCCAGGCGGGATAACCTTCGTTGCCCTCATGCATCGATGAGCCTTGGGCAGCCAACACCCTGTCGCCGGTTTGTGGTTTGTCCCTCCTCGGACCACTGTCAGTAAGTACTCACCACTGATAACCAGGAGCAACCCATAAGCCTTGCTAGTCATCTGGCCATAACAATTTGGCCCTTGTCAAAGTCACTAAGGTCTTTACTGCTGCCCATTTCTCCTGCATTTAACACGATGACCTTGAAAACTGATTGTTCGCTTACCATCTAATCTACCAAGACCTTGACATGTGGCCTTGTTAGGAGATGATCAACATTATTCACTTCACCTGTGAGCGATCATAATGTTTTGGCTCATTGGTGTATATTCTCATGTACTCCTAAACATTAACAAAATTAAAATTCAGATACTCATTTAAAATTTAAAATATTTTTCTTCTGGGATATTGAAGACTCAACATGCACTACTGAGACTTTTTTCCAATCAAATACTCCCTAGAATGAGAATGCAGCTCCCACTAATACCACCAGCAACCAGCTAGCAAGTAGAAAATCATGGTTTGTGGCTGTGATTTAAACTTAAGAAAATTACTTGTTAAAAAAAGGGGACAAACTCTATATGTCTTGCCCAAACTTCCTGTTTCAAGAGGAAATACATCAACATAAGAAAACTGTGCTTGTTTTCAAGCACTTGCATGGGGTCTTCAAAAGGAATTTTAAATTTTATCAAAATTCTGTACTATTCTTCAAAAAATTAAGGCGTTTCCCTAGAATGACCCTTTTACTTAACTGTTAAGTATGTATAACACCTACACCCACAGCTGGTTACAGAGTTTAGTGTGCATAATTGACTGCACTAAGCTCAGAGCTGCTACAGTAGTGTTATATCAAAGCCTGCAATGAATTGGGTACTTTTCCTAATATTTGCATATGGTATCGGTTACAATGTGACAGCCATCTGCTATGTCCATAGCTAACAGTTCACATGAAGGGACCATGACCATAGCAAACATGACCTTGCGATATCACAAGCTAATCTAGGCACTTTAGGTACATTCAATTAAGTCTAATTTGCATTGCCTATATGGAACTGCAAAAGGTTTTGCCTCTGGAGCTGTAAAAGTGATGCATGGCTCATGTCCTAAAGAGATAAAAAGAACATTACATTGAAACACTTGAACAGAATGCTGTGTTATATCACCATCACAAGAGGACTATGGGTTTAATGGTTAGACTGTTGATTTAGGTTATTTCTCTCCCTATAATGGTGTGTTATATCACTATCACAAGAGGACTATGGGTTTAATGGTTGGATTGTTGATTGTAGGTTATTTCTCTCCCTATGAAGAAATCAGAGTAAGACTTGTAGCTTGACCACCCTACGATAACTTACTTGACCCTTTTTTACCTTGGCCTGCCCTACTCCACCCTTCTCCACTAGGGCCAGTTCCCTGCTTAACTGTAGGCCAGAAACATTGTCTAACTTCAGTCTAACTTTGGTAACATCTGCCATCTTATGGAAATACAGTACTTTGCAAAAGTTTTAGGCAGCTGTGAAAGCTTTTGTATAGTGAAAATGTTTTCAAAAATAATGCCATGAGTAATTCTTAGTTATCAGTACTGTGAAGTACTCTGCAAAGGCATAGCGTGATGATTTCTGGAGGTTTAGGAAATTTGAAGTCATTTTGGGTGTCAAATAGCAGAAGGCGGCAGACCAGACATCTTGCTATGAGATGACAAAAGCCTGAAAGAGGAGATGGGTGGAGTACAGTTTTCTTTGCCCATTTTCTTTGTAATGGAGTATGAAGAGGCATTACTGGAAAGTTGCCACAATGTGATCAATAAAAACTGTGGGGGTCCAACCTGTGAAAACGACCACAAAGATACACTGAACCTCGCACAGAAAAAGAGAAGCTCAGTCTTGTCAAAGATGATCTTAAAGTGATGATCAGCCATTCAAAATGACATGATGGAGAGGCAGGCAGACATCTTCTCTTTGGAAGCCCTTAGGCATCTAAACCTAATGGTGAATCACTCAGAAATGTAGAGAGACTTCTAGCAAGTCTTTTAAATCTGGAAAAATCACACATGAATGAACTTAAAATAAATAAATAAATACTTTTTTTTAATGATGATGATGATGATGATAGTTTTGGTCTTTTAAAGAAAATGTCCTTTAAATGTAGTCAATATTTCATCAAGTCATATTCATTCATTTTAGATAGTTTTACTCTGACTAAAATGGCATATAATTTAGGTCCACGAAAGTCCAATAATATTTTAGTTGAGAATATTGCCAAAATTACAAAAAATTGTCAATGTAATGGACCAAACTTTAAATATTCAAACATCTAGAAAAATGTGTAAACATTTATAAATTTAAATGTGTCAAACATATAAAAGATAGCTACACACAAAATAAGCTACATCCTTATCTAGGCATGTGATCAGGAAAGGACAAAAAAAAAGTAGTGAAAATGTATCGAGCAAAGAACTACAGAGCAAAGATTCTCGTCATATTTTCGTCAACAGTATATTTAATTAAAAACATTTAATTATCTTCATGATACGTCTTTTTCGTCTCGTATTCATTATCGCTGACTAAATAAAAAAACCCTGTCACTGAACATTTTCGTGCTTTTGAGAAGATATAGACCAAACTAGGGAAGGTAATTGGTTGATTTTGTATACTTAAGTACTTTATGAATAAAACAAACATAGAACACATAGTTGGGATGGGGGGCAATTCCATCTGTGCTATTTTTTAATTGTTGCTTAATGTATCCTACATATGTAAGGGTAACGGGACGTGTGAACGGCGAGCTCTGCGCACTTTGCTAGTTTTAATACCTTTTAATGACATAAACCGGTGAGATTTGATACACTCCGTTCCATAACTGTTCTAGGAGGACAATATGTCAGAATTCAAAATCCTTGGGCTCTGGAGACAATAAAAGACACTTACTTGCTAAGGCTGACACCCCTGAGAAGGCTGCGGACCAGGGATTCGATTTGGTCGGAGAGTTGCAGGAAATGTGGCGAGAGATGTTGAACATGTCAGCAATGTTGGCAAAGTTCGTTGCTGCCTTGGAGGATCTTGCTGTGATACGTCGATCGATCACTGCCATGGAGGTGAAATTTACTAATGTGGTCACAAGAGTGGGGAATGTCGAGAAACGGATCGATTATCTGGAGTCATCGGAGAGGGAATTATCTGCTATCTGCTAGTGACCAAGGTGGATTTGGAGCATGTCTGGTAGAAGTTGGAGGACATGGAAAACCGTAGCCGGCGGAATAATGTCCGTATCATGGGAATCCCTGAGGGAGCAGAGGGACAGAATATGGTGGAAATCCTGGACGGGCTCTTTCTGAGTCTGCTCGACATAGCAGGCCATAAGCTGGAAATCGAGCGAGCTCACAGGGTTCCGGCTCAGTGATCCGCTGAGGGAGATAGGCCCCGATCAATTCTGGCCAAATTTCTGAGATCATCCAATAAAGATCTTGTTACGTGAAGCGAGAAGGAAGGCTTTCTTGGAAGAACCACAGCATTTTTTTGTTCCCAGACTTTGCGAACTCGACAAGAGAGAAATGTTATCGATTCAAGGAACGCAAACTTTTACATCAACGGAAGGTCGCTTTTGCACTGATATTCCCGGCCAAATTGAGAATAGATGCTAAGGATAAACATTCACATGCCCACAGCAAGCGATGTCCCTCATAAAGTCAATGGAGTGAGTGAGTCATGTTGTGGTACTCACATTGCAGCTGATTGTACCAGCTCACTGAACATTCACTTGACTGTTTGAAGATTCTGCGCGCTCTTTTTGGGCTAGTTCCGCCTAGCGGCTGGAGTTTATTTGTGGAGTATTTCTGGCAAAGCCATTGGAGTAAGTCATTTGCTTACACTCTTGTTGCAGCAAAATGGGCCGGCACACTGAAAATCCGCTTGACAGTTTGAGGAACCTGAAGTTTTTTTTTTTTTGTGCAGGTTACGCTGGAGTTTATTTTGTAGAATAACACACCTTCAGGACAGTTTTATGAATGAATCTACATGCTCTTTGTGTTTATTCTGTCTATTGGCTGGAGTTTGTTTTATAGATTATCTTTTGCTGCATAATTCTGTCTCACAAAATGTGAATAGAAACACCGGACTTGAGCAATCCGATGGCAAAGTTGTCGCGGGGGTTCTCGTAAGCGTACGTGGACTGTTTGAGTTTGGAGGGATGGACGCCAGTTGCCAATGTCGTGCATGGGGTTAATGCGCACATTTTTATTTTTTCTGTTTTGTTTTTTTTTTGTTCTAAGGGATATGATATAGTGTATCTTCAAAAAATGCACCTGTCTCCGCAGGAAGCTGAAAAATTTGGAAAGATATGGGGTGGTAATTTTTTTTATAGTGCTGGCTCGAGTAAGAGCAGGGGAGTCATTACACTGATAAATAAACATCTACAATTCAAATGTCTCAAACAGAGCAAAGATAAATTAGGAAGAGTCATTATTGTTTTAGCAGAAATTCAGGGAAAAAGTCTTATTTTGGCTAATATTTATGTACCTAATGTCGATGATCAGGGCTTTTTTATAGATCTTTAAGGGAAGTTGCAAGCCGCTGGCACCCTTCATGATATAATATTGGGAGGAGACTTTAATCTTTTGATGGACTCAGTCCTTGATCATAGTGAAGCAAAATTGTACAAGCAGCTAGAGCAACACTGACGCTTCACAAAATGTGTAAAAATCTTGGTCTTACAGATATTTTGAGGCTTTTGAACCTATCTGGTAGGGACTATACGTTTTTTTCATCAATCCATATGATTTACTCTAGAATAGATTTTTTTTTTATATCTAACTCCATTTCATCTGTCGTTGATTGCTCAATCGGAAACATTTTAGTCTCAGATCACGCCCTGGTGTGTTTAGAGGTGTTGCCACATATGAAGAAAAGAAAATCATATAAATCATATATCCTGAATTTCAACAAATGCTAAAGGCTGAAATCAGTGTCTATATGGAAACCAACTGGTCCTCAGTATCCTCTGTGGGCGTGGCTTGGGAGGCACTTAAGGCAGTTCTTAGGGGCCGGATTATACAGTATGCCACTTTCACCAAAAAATTCAAAAGCATAAGAACTCGTGGAATTGGAAAGGAATATTAAAAGTGCCGAGGCAGAGCTGAAGCGCCAAATGTAATGGCCTTAGTGAACTGACCCAATTGAAATACAGATATAATACTATTTTGTTGTGGAAGGTGGAGTTTTGGCTATTCAGGGCAAGACAGTCATATTTTGAGTCAGGGGACAAGGCAGGAAAACTCCTGGCTAGATATATAAAACAGAGAGAGTCTTTTTCTACCATTCCCTCAGTGAAATCTACTAGTGGTGAAATATTTACCTCGTCCACTGATATTAATAAGGCTTTTAAAGAATTCTATCTTGATCTTTATAGTTCCACGTCCTCGTCCACTGATGAAGATATTAGAAACTTAGTGGTACCCTTAGAACTTCCTAAACTGTCAGCTGAGCAAAAAAATTCTCTTGATTCTGAGATATCCTTGGAGGAGCCTGGTGGGGTAATTAAGGCCTTGCCTACAGGCAATATATATATATATATATATATATATATATATATATATATATATATATATATATATATATATATATATATATATATATATATTATTTAAACTTTTTATTTGTGTGTATACTTTCATTTTGTGTTAGACCACTGGATGTTTGTAGTGTGTGTGTGTGTGTGGGGGTGGGGGGGATATATAATTTGATATAATGTGATTCTGTGTGTGTATGTTCTGTTTTGTGAATCAAAATGTTAATAAAAAAAAAAATGTATCCTACATATGTGACAGCCGGACAGCCGTGAATATAACATTTTTAACATGCCGTGACAAGTTAAAAGTAAGCTGGGATTCCATCAAAATGTTTTGCATTTTTAATGCGCATTTCTTACAATTTGACTAAAGAAAATGTGAAACGTGCATTTCAATGAACTGTAAATTCACATTATCTTGAGGGAGCCTGCTTTATTGTCATGGAGCAGCTGAAAGACCTCTTTGATTCAGGGAGAGTTGCATTTGCTGTAATAAAGCAATTGTACATTATGTTATTAAATGCTGCAAGTACGTTGCAAAATAAGTGCAATAGCTCACATAATGAGGGCTCAAATGGCTATTCCAATTCGCCAACAGCCTATGTATACCTCAAAACAGTTCTGGTGGATTGTGAGGACCCACTTTAATGACGATCTGTGGGTGAAGCACTTTCGACTAACCAGGGCTACGTTTGAAGAATTGTGTGCCATGTTCGGGGCTTTCTTTGAGCCTGTCACGGGAAGCGCATTGCCATCACGCTTTACAATGGTCATGACACATCATCGTTCATGCGAATAAGCCATTTCCATCACTTTAATGCACATTTTAACTAATGTGAAACTCTAAAAAAAATCCACCTCCTCCTAGCACATTACATTGTAAGCACATTTTTTAGAGATTATTCGCATATCAAACGTTTCCATTCAGGATTTCTTCAGCGGATTTTCAAAATGCGCATAAAAATAGTTTAATGGCAACTATAGTCGAATTTAAAAGGAATTCTCAAGACGCCTGTGTTCGTATCCATTCGGTTGCGCTTCAGCTTGCTTTTTTGAGCTAGTCCTCTGCAGAGTTTTGAGCACTGTCGCCACCCTGTACTGAAAGTCACCATGTTCTGAGGGTTGCACTAGTCAACAAATTGACAACAACTAACATGGTCAACACAGTCGAACAGTCACTCACCACATGATTTATAAAACGTGACTGTAGTCAATACAGTGGGTGTGAAGTCCGGTGGCTCTGCACTGAAAAGGTGCAGGGGCTTGCAGCTATATCATTCTCACAGTGGCTCAAATATAAGCTGTGATGTTCTGTCACACCCGCATTAAAACGAAAGATGAAAACACAGAATGCATTCATGGTGTCGCTCTGCTCAACAACGCAACACATCAACGTGTCAACAACATTATACATTCTCCGTATCTGTATTGCACATGCACATAGCAGTGTATCAACACTGAGAATGTTCAGAACATTCCATAGGCTACTTTGATAAAGACGACAAACATGCTACGGTAACCTAAAATATGTGCAAACTGGCTTCAAATTGGCCTTCAAAAACACATAGGGATGCACCAATGTATCGGCCACTGATATTTATCGCCAATTATTGACCAAATTAAAACCATCTGCAAATCGGTTTAAAGCATGAAAACACTGATATGAAAAACCGATCATTCATTTATAATTAATTATCATCAAACTTTGTAAAAACTCTATGAATTCAATTGCACAAACCAGAAATAATGATAGCCACAGAATGCAGAAGAACTGGCACTCCTAAGAACATGCAATATTTAATTTTTATCCATTCTCTATCTCACATTAATGAGGAAAAAACATGTGACAGTAATAAGTGCGGCACTTACCTATCACTTTGACTGAGACATTGGTATGGTATCCATTAAGGCTGCATAATTGATTGAGTTAAGATTGAAATCGCAATTTGGTCTTGCATGATTATAAAAGCTTGAAAGTCTACTTCTAAAAATAGACTACAGTGCATTCAGCATTCAGTCAGCATTGTGTAAGCAAGCGGTGCCTGTCACGGTCTGGACGGCATTTTTCTTTATCCATTACTCCACAATAGGGATGTAACGGTATGAAATTTTCACGGTATGAAAACCATCACAAAAAATACCTCGGTATCACGGTATTATGGTGCTTATCTTATAAACCTTTAATTTTAGGTTTGGCACATGTCTGATAAACACACAGAATTTTCTTTTTTTTTTTAGTTATAACAAGTTCTTTAACTTTATTATTTATTTCTTTAGAACACTTTCTTAATCACATGACATAAACATAAACATAAGATAATCATAAAACAAGTTTAAAAAAAGTAAAAAAATAAATTAAAAAAAATTTGCAATAAGTCAAATGGTTTTTAATATAATTGAAAAATGTCAAATGTCAAATCAGATTCATACTCTATATCAAGTCAGGGTAGGTTGTGATGCAAAAAAGTAAGCATATTTATGTTATCTGTGCTGAGGCGGGAGCATTGTTTTAAGCATAAACCTTGTTGAATTTTGATAAATTACCCATTTTGATTAATTAACATTAACAATACACGTTGTGTAAATATATTGTGTAAATGAAAGTTAATATATCTTAAGACAAATATTTTTTGCAGTGTAATGAATGGACGTAATTTTAAAAAGTTTATGAAATCAAATTGAGCCAAACAAGATACATTTGTGACCTGCTCCAACAAAATAAGGATTTTCATTTTATTTTCATTTTTTTTTTTTTAATCATGAAATTCACAAAATAAATGTTATTTTGACAGTCTTTGCCATGACCACCAATCACTGTTTTCGCCTCAAGTTCGATCAGCGTCACTGAGCAACACTCGCAGACCGCGGGTGTATCATTGTATGTACGTTATTATAAGTAGCACAAAAAGGAAAATATCAGAGAATTTAAAAGATACAGTATACATTACTAAAATGTTTAATCTGCATGCCAAACCTGTGTTTCAACCACGAGAAGTTGGCTTGTCATCTAACGTGCGGCATTTACCTCATCTAATGGCCGTAGTTCATTATTTGACTAGAACAATAAATTCGAGAGGACTATATTGCCAAAATGTTAAATATAATATTACATTTGTGCATTAATTTGTGTATGTGGAGTGGTGGCGGCATAGTGGGCTAAAGCACATAACTGGTAATCAGAAGGTTGCTGGTTCGATCCCCACAGCCATCACCATTGTGTCCTTGAGCAAGGCACTTAACTCCAGGTTAACTCCAGGGGGATTGTCCCTGTAATAAGTGCACTGTAAGTCGCTTTGGATAAAAGCATCTGCCAAATGCATAAATGTAAATATGTGAATTATATATTTTTTCTTAATCTGTTATTGATGGCTGAGACTTTTCTCTGTGGGATGGTGCTCTCGGAGATGGTGCTTCATGTTTGAAGGGTTTCCCGACTGAGCCGACATTTTTCTCCAACACATTTTGCAAATAGGGTGTCCGTCAACACTGATGTTGCCTCTTGTGTCTTTTAAATAACAAAATACTCCCACACAGAGGACTTTACTTGCTTAGGTGGGGGGAAAAGAGGCTCCTCCGAGTCCGACATTTCGTCACACAGCGCTCATGTGGTGCTGTCTGTTGGTCTGACAGAGTGACATGACGTGTTGAATGCGACTTTTCATTTGAAATTTTTTTTTATTGATTTTTATTTTTGTTATTATTATTAAATGAACCATTAGTAAATGGAAATATAATTAATTTACTTGGGATTTTTTACATACACACACACACACACACACACACACACACACACACACACACACACACATATATATATATATATATATTTATTTATTTATTTTTTCACACAATACCTTCATTAAGAAAATGTCAGCAGTATGGAAACAGTCCGTTTTTAATACCACGGTATTCCATCATACCGTCACACGTTACATCCCTACTCCACAATAGACATTAAAATGGTTTTGTTCCTTGGTAACTTTTTATTTTTCCATGGAATTGCCCAACATATGCATAATATAAATTTGTGATGTTCTATTATATACAGAACAAACATGTAAAATGAGAGTTCTGTTGTTTTGAACAGCAAAAATATTTCAGAAGTACAAAATAACCTCTCTTTCACATCAATCATTATGCTATGATATTTAGTTATTTTTCTTTTCTTTTTTTATCTTGTATTTTCCTTTCATTGTGGCTCTCTTTAAAATTTTTGGCCTGTCATGTGTTCAGCAGATCCAATGTTCAATGGAAATTCTTTATTGTTAGAACAAAAGCTTTTGTACTTCTTTGTCCATTTTAAAAACATTTTCCTGAGCAAAACAGAGATCTGATGTCAAACTGACATGACATCCCCATTGTTGGCTGCATGCTAGATCCTGTGGCCGCCCGAAACAAACCAAACATGAACCTGTAAGAGGACGGGGAACCGCCTGCAGCTACAGATAGATCAGTCAAGGCTAATCTAAATATGTTGGCTATGTCGGGGGTGCTGTGGTTTGGGGATGGAATGACGTCACGACTAGTCAAAATCAACTCAACTACTAGGCTTGACCAGTCGATTATTAAAAATCAGTAGTCATGCATAGAGGGTTGGGAACTGAGAACCGGTTCTTGTTCAGAACCGGTTCCATTCTTTACAAAATACTGGAATCAGATGATCTTCGTGATCTTCGGTTCTGTTAACGGTTCCCCTGCGTGAATTTCCGCTGATGCCGCTGGAACACCGAACTGAAATACTCTCAAAGTGTTTCTAGCAGTGCATTTCTGCAGCAGTACTGCCCTATACTGGGTCAAAAGTGTAAAACACACAAACAAAATTACTTATGAGCCGGATCTGTTGAATCAACAACATGAAACAGACAGCGCTTCCGGTATGGTCCAATTCCTGAAAGAACGATTTAGATGAGCCGGTTCTTTTGAATCTACTGCACGAAACATACAGCGCTTCCGGAACAGTCCAATCCCCGAAAGGATGACTCATATGAGCCTCACTGATGTGCAAGTTATGAATGTCCAACTCGAAAATTAAATAAGAACTGTTGAAGCCTTACAAGCTTGAAGTACAACATTAGAAAACATAACACAGACTAAACTGTCTCTGGAACTGTTACTGTTATGTCATGTGACTTTAGACCTGTGAGACTTTAATCAAGCAGTGCAGTTACTGACTGGTTGTTCATATGACAATGTTTAATTAAAGATACACAGGTTTTGTAATACAAGGAATTTTATGTATGAATGAAATGTCATCACATTTCTTGTTTATTTACTGGATTGGATACTGTATAGGTCTCTAAAAAGTAATCAAACACACCTTTTACAAGAACTGTCTTAAATTTATTTCTGATTTGTTATATCTGCTCTGTAGAAATCTTAAAGGATGTAATCATTTGGCAAAAGACTGCTGAGGAGAGTAAATCCAATAAGAATTGCATTTCTCATTTTCAAATAGAATTCTTCCGCAAAAGTACTAAAAGAACTACTGGAATCATTACCGGAACCGTTAATGAACCGGAATCGTTAAGAAGAATCGGAATCATTACATTCCTAATGATTCCCATCCCTAGTTGTGCAACTCCTACCATGTACACTCTTGATGCAAACTGCTGATGGTCACGCCTCACGGTCCCTTGGGAAACGCCTCTGTAACCAATCTCAAAATTACAAAATGAGGCACTTTTTGGCTTATTTGCATATCATTTTAAGGGGTATCCTACAGTAGTGAAATGTACTCATAATCAATCAATCCCAAGACGTACATTGAAAATCGACTATCCAGAAGTGTTTCTATCTGTCAGCTTCATGCATCAAACCCTATAAACATACATCATCTCTCCACCAAAGCATGTCACACTGAAGCCAAGACCATGGGTAATTCTGCATGCTGTCAATCTGGGTCCAATCAAATCGACACACACACACACAATATATACATAATTCACACACAAATGTGTGAGATAAACAATAATAAACTCCTGAACAAACGGCAACACACAGACCCATACTGGAAAAACAAGCTGACAAAGACCTGTCCAACTGCCACATTCACTCAAATGTAACAAAGACGTGTCTCCGAGCAAGTGTTTCTTTATTTTGGAATATCACAGAGCCAGTTCTGTAAAACATAACAACACACTAAGCCTTCAACAAACACTGAATAAAGACAGATTGGGTTATGTGCCACAATAAACGACAAGACAGCTAAAACTAAAGCCTCAACTAAACAATAAGCTCTAACTATGACAATAAGCCCTGTTTGGCTGACACACTCAATATCCACATTGGCAGAAAGAGACCGTAGAATTACAGCAGAATTTAGTTAAATAAGCAAATAGTGCTGTCTACAAGGCTCTCGCTCTCTACAAGAGGCGTAAAAAGCAAAAAGGTCGATTTTAATTTTATGACCTTGAACTGCCGGGGAATTCTGCAAAATAGCTTATTTTGTGTTCCACAGAGGAAAGAAAATCATACGGGTTTGGGAAAACATGAGGTAACATGAGGTTAAATTAACTACTCTATTCCTTTAAAAGGTACAGCAGCAATCAGTAACAGTCAGTTAAATTCTAAGGTTCAGAAAGAGGGTGGAAAATGGTCTTGTCTGACATAAGTGGACTTAAGGGGGACCAAACATTTTTTATAATATATCCTCTGTAATACTCTCTCTTTCGGTCTCTCCAATTCCTCATGCCAAAAATACAGAAACCATCACTGCTCTGAAAAAGAGGAAGCCACAGACAGAGCAGGTTTATGCTGTTAAGACTGATTTGGATAGAAAGAATCACTGACTAGAAGCCAAATGCCTTTGCCAGTTTTTTTGCAATTTTTGATTCCTGCAAACGGCCCTCAAAAATGTAAGGATTGTGAAGAACAAGGTTCCACACATGGTATGTGCATTCACAGCGACATTCTGTAAAATAATGTCTTAAAACAAGCACCTCTGTTGGACTTAAAAGGTAATGTAACAGTGTGAAACACGTCATCACAGTGGCTCTTTGGAAAGAAAACCCTCCGACTGGGCAAAGACTCCAGAGATTATATGGAGAGAAATGTGTAGCCTCTGTCACATGCAAAGGCTTAAGCACTTAACATGCAACCCCCTGACAGAACTGGTCATGCCTTAAACAGCTGTCAATGACAGTTAAACTAACATGACTTGACACACATCTCTCCTAATTACATGCTTGTGTTTAGGTAATACCATTTTAGTGACATCATCACCGGCTCTCTTAAAGCCAGCTCTCTTTTGCATATATCTAATATGGATAGGAAAATGTTTCAATATAACTCTATATAGCGGCTGTATGATTATATGAAATTGTAGCCATAACAACACATACTGTCTAACCACAAGGTTGTAACCACAAATTCAGAATTGCAACTATTACAAAACCAATATCAGTCGAACCCTAATCTAAATATTGTTGGGGACATGTACCCCTCATTGTCTTTGGTGGTATCGTCCTCCATTACCATATAATGTATAATGCATTAAAAAAAGATTTAAATAATAATAATAATAATTATTATTAATATAGCTAGGAGCAGCAATTAACAGGGTTCAAGCAGTTTAAGGCCTTTAAGCACATGCGTAAAAAGGTATTATGTTTTATTTAGCAATCATGTAACCACCTAGATCATAGATGTAACAGACCATTTACAGACAATACTGGCAATTTACTAAGGAAATACATGGTTTTTAAAGCTTTTTAAAGCTCATGGCGCCACATATGGTCTGATCTCCATAAAAGTCTGCATTCTTGTTTAGAATTTCGCATGTTCTCAGCTAATTTCATGAAGTTCTGAGTTTTTGTTTAGGAATTATGGGCTTATTTGTACACTTGACCATGCTCATTTTCTAAATGACACTGTTATAGCTACCAAAGGGTAAAGGATGTCTGATTTCTTTCAAATTTCTCACAGACCTCTACGGCCAGGAGTCGAACAGGCCCACCGAGTTTTGTGCCGATCGGCCTCCGGTAACCTTGTCTAATAGGTGCTCAAACTTTATTTCTCGATGGCAGCCATGTTTTTTGAGATAAGCCAATGTCCTCATAGACAGTCATGCCACCTTGGACAAAGACACTGCATGCCAATTTTCAACTCAATCAGACTAACAGTTGCGTAGAGCGGTTTTCATGTTTTTTTCCTGTTATAGCGCCACCAAGTGGCCAAACTCCGCATTTTTTTTTTTTTACTGTGACCTCAGATTGAGCTCATACACATGTGTACAAAGTTTTTTATAATTATTGATAATCAGACTCCAGAGTATTTTTCTGTACTGGTTTGCTTCCGATCAGACGAAAAACCTAGGACTAGTTCGCAAAAGTAGGTTAACATTATCTGAAATATTTACCGAACGGTTTGACAGACACCAATGCTTCTTGAGGCAAAGTTGTTCATAATGAGAAGAGCTATCAGGTGATATATATTACTTGTGTTTTTTCACAACACTGCATTATATACAACCATTAACACCTACAAAAATAGTGATAGCACCACCTAGTGGCCGATTTTTTTAAGACTTTGCACAACCCTCTCAGACCAAGAGTCAAATAGGTCCACCAAGTTTCATTCCGATTGGTCATTGTTAACCTTGTGTAATAGCTGCTGAAATTTGATTGGCCGATGGCGGCCATGTTTTTCAACATACGTGAATGTCCATATAGACAATGATGGCAGCTGAGACAATGTATGCAAATTTTGAAGTCAATAGGATTAAAGGTTTCATAGTTACAGCCAATTTCAGGTTTTTTGGTATTATAGCGCCACCATGTGGCAAAACCACGCCTACTTTTCTGGGTGACCAAAGATTGACCTCTTACATAAGCATGCCAAGTTTGGTGAAGATATTTCATTTCCTTCAAGAGTTAAAGCCATTTACGTAAAATTGGCCACTCCTACTTCCGATATTTTCGCATACCGTAGCTATCTCGAGTCGAAAGTTCAAACTTTTTTTGATAACTTTTGATATTGAGACTCCATTGAATCATTTGGCACTGGTTTGGTCCAGTTTTTGATCACTGTAGTGCTGACCGATTTCGCCGAGTCAGTGTTTCTGAGTAGCGAGCAATACTAATACCATCTGACCAAGTTTCAAGTCTCTAGGCCTTATGGTTTGCTCTGCCCAATCAGTTATTTAATAATAATAAAAATCTTAACAATTACAATAGGGTTTCAGCGCTAAGCGCTTGAACCCCTAATAATAAATGTGATGATGCTAAATAGGGTCATTGAAAAATAAGGTTGTCTGAGGTGACATGTCGGTTTCACTCATTTTTGAAAAACATGGCATATTTCTGACAAAAAGTGATTTAATGACTTTAAAAATGTCATGTGGTGTAACCATCAAGTAAAAGGCATTAAGACACTTTCTTTGCACTTTGATTACACAACTTACTCATTCATTTTAAAAAAAGTTTAACATTTTTAAATTTGATTTTTTTTTTTTTTTTTTTTACAAATATCACGTGGGGAAAAAAATTAATAAATAAATAAATGTTTTCTCAGGGTTACACCAAATGACCTGAATAAAATGTGCCTTTTCATAAAAATTTCACAATATTGATTGATAATATTTAATGATATAACAAAATAAATTTGTTAACTTCACAAACTGTCTTGAGGGTCTAAAGGGGGTCTTTTTATGTTATTTTTTTCACATGACAACAGAAAGGCTATTTACATACTGGTTACACCACATGACTGATTTGGTGGACAAAAGATGTTAAAATATTAATCATATATAAAATTAAAATTGTTTCACTGCTTATCTTTAAGAAATAATAATAAAAGATTATTCTCCACTACTCATTTAAACCTATAACGCCATGTATATCAGATATGATACAACATTTGACGGCTCCTGTTTCACTCTCTGTTCAAGCTGAAAACAATCAAGTCCGACACCATCATCGTATGTAAGTTTCACATGTTTATGGCAAGATCTATTGGTTATTTGTGAAAAAAAAAAAGTTTATATCGATCTATGATGGTGTCGGACTTGCACGAAAAGTGACTTATGTCGGGATCAATGACAGCTTATTTTAATAAAGTAAATGTGACAGTAATTATTATATTGTTACTGATATTTTAAAATGAGTATTTGCTGAATATAAGCATCTTGAGACAATATTATTTTATTGAAAAAGCCCATTGTTGACTTCAGTCAGGCTTCCTAAGCAACCAATTGGCCCGGTTGCTAGGGTGGGTAGAGTCACGTTGGGTTAATCTCCTCGTGGTCACCATAATGTGGTTCTCGCTCTCGGCTGAGCGCATGGTGAGTTATGCGTAGATGCCGCGGAGAATAGCGTGAAGCCTCCACGTGCGAGGTCTCGGACGCGGAGGCAACTGAGATTTGTTCTCCGCCACCCGGATTGAGTCGTCACTACGCCACCACAAGGACTTAGAGTGCATTGGGAATTGGGCATTCCAAATTGGGGAGAAAAAATAAATACATTTGTATTAGTAATTTTCCCCTTGTTGTAGACGGATACTTGCGTGATGGCAAATGGAAGGGTAGTTATATAGCCTAAGATTTTTTGACCACTTCATCAGATAAGCAATGCCAAATCAATAAAGCAAGAATATTCATGATCCCTCACCTGAGGAGTTGATGATGTAATCAGGTATCGCAATATTTTTTCATAAAAATATTGTGAACATCTTTCTTGCATATCGCCCAGCCCTATCCGGCTGTTAACACCTGTGCTGGCTCCAACTGATTAGCTATGACATAATTGAAGCCAACAACTGAAAATCTGAGGAAAAGTTGGCTAATGAGATGCAGGCCTTATTAACTCACTGCCAAATTTACCTCTCTAGCTCTATCAACCACACCTGAACCAGCTAATCAAGGTCTTCAGGTTCAGTTGTGTTTTAAGGCTGGAACTAAATTCGGCAGGAAGACAGATTTCTAAGAGCAGGACTGAGGACCCTTGCATTAGTTCTCTCTCAACATGCAGATGCAGGTATCACATTACATTTCATGAAAGGCTGCATTACACTGAATTTACCACTGCTTTTGACTGGTCTATTTTGTCAAAACTGTGACATTTGAGTAAGTAGTGGTAACAGAAATATACAGCAACTTACAATCAAATTATTCACATCAAAGTTATAATACTAATAACAAACTTTATTCATTCAGCACTTTTTAAATGCTTTGCTTTTAAGATCAGACGAGATTGGGCATGCTATGAGTGACAACACCACAGGATAATACCATGACAACATAGCCCAATCCATGTCACAGCATATATCACACAAAATATGTTGTCCTTCAGGCCACAAACAGGCTTCTAAAACATTTCTGCAAAGAAACACAAGTCACCATAAAAGAATTTTGAGAGACATAAGGCCTTACCTCGAAATTTCTTGGGAGGGTTGTTTAGATCTCCAGATTCTGGTTGAACCACACACCGGTCATCCACCAGACTGCAGATATAAGAGAAATAAATCAGACAACTTCTTTGAAACATACAGCATACAGCAGAGTATTCCTTTTTTATAAAGAGCCACAGACAAGCACAAATCAAACCTGCATACTTTTTTCACATTTTCTGAGTAATTTTACACCAGTTTCACATATCCTCCTTGAGCGGAGCATGAATGGAGCATGAGCAGCGCATTTTCGTTTCAGCGCCCATGTTAACGGATTAGACCCTTCACATTGCAAGTGTGAGCCGCGAGGTGACGCGTCCCAGAGGTGTAACGGACGCGGCAGTGAGCGGATAGTTTAGGCGCCGAGCCTATTTTTGCTGCGCGGCTCATGCTGTACTCAGCGGCTCTGGGTGTAGCAGAAAACGAAAAGCATTTGAAGATTATAGAAAAGACACAAAAGCAAATAATCAATTTTTAAACCGAACCTACTACACAATACAATGTATAGGTCTGCATACAGACAAACACAAAATAACTAAAAGGAAAGAATAAATAAATAAATAAATAACTGCAGGACTTGTACAACTGTTGTATATTTACAGAGACAGGTTATAGAGGTACAAGTACCACTGGTACTAAAATGAATGGGAGTAATTGTAATGCCTGCCTTACAGGTAAAAGAGCCAATCACCTTTTAGATAAGACATAGCCTGTTAATCAATTCAAGAACGTGCATGCGCATTAGCTGATCCAGCCCGAATTGTTTTTTTTGCATAATCTGATGTAAAGCAGCACAAATAATATTGTTATGAGAGGGAGAAGAGTGGAAATGAGATCGGGAATGGATCTCGTAAGGAAAGAAAGTTCTATAATTTTATTTATCTATTATTTTTTATTTATTTATTTATTAAAACAGGACCCTGATGTAGAGAGTGTTAAATTGAATAATAAATTAACAGGGAAGTAGAGATGGTAAAATGAATAATTTATAATAAGCTCAGCCTTTATTCAGCTTTTTAATGCCTGATAGAAAAGTATCTACCTTTGCAGAGCGATACAATACTTAAGGCAATTGCAGAATAGTCCCATTAGTCACATATAAACTATTTCTGGGTTTAAAAGATACGGAACATTGTATCTCAAAAGGAATACAACGTGGCCCTCTATGCACTACTTAAAGCCTGATGTGGCCCCTTTACCAAAATAGTTGCCCACCCCTGCCCTAACCTAACCCTAACTGTGTGTGGAAGTGTCACCCACTTGTGGAGTTGGCTCAACCACCTTTTGGAGTAATCCGGACCCTTCTTGAGTAACCCCGCCCTTTTTTGGAGATTCAGCTATACCTACTTGGAAAAATCAGGCCGCATGTGTTCAGTGCTCGAGCACTCGGCTGATGATGAAATTTGCATCACGAGTCTTGTAGGCAAACACCTAGCTTTCGCATCTGACCAAAGTATAGTTTGGGCTTTTATCTATGCCCTTCTGAGTGGGTTACACACACACACACACACACACACACACACACTATAAATAAATAATAATCTAATTAACGACGAATGACCAAACTACATCTTGGTTATTTTTTTTTATTTTTTATTTTTTTGCCATTTATTGGATGGGACAATGTAGACAGCAATAGGAAATCAAGAGGAGCAGGAAATGCTGTAAGCTGGATTCGAACTTGGGTCGCTGCCACATACTGTAAGGGCCCCCGTAACATGTCGGAGAACGTGCACTACCCACCAGGCCAGGTCTCTGACACGTTTACTTTTAAAAAGCTGACTAGACTGCCTTTTTCTCCAGAACATGATCACACTACAAACAGCCCTTTGCTTAAGTTAAATCAGCCAGGAATGTTCCGTATAAATGCTTTGATTTGCATTCTTCAATGAAGTATCTCTTCCAAATGTAGTACTACATTTATTTTCTCTAATACTTTTAAGGAGAAACTGTTAGCAAATGAAGAGGCCTCTGTGTGCCCTGAAAGGCTTATCTGCTTGGATAAAGCCACAGTGTTGACTTTTGTTACAGAAGTATGTAAAAATTATAATGATATCAACTCATTTGATGGAAATTTAATGGCACAAACATTTGCATCTCATCATATTTTCTCTATAAGCCGGAACATGCCATATACAACTTTAGAGCTCAGGGAATCTTACCTCTTCCTCAACCATATCCTTTTCAGTCCTGCCCATAAAAGTACATTCATTAACCCTCCACTGTGACCTTGAGACATTAGTGGGGTTAAAAGGGTTTGGTTAATTAAATCATCATTAGTAGTAATAGGGACTCTCTGTGGTTACATGCATCTCAATGTTTTGAATGGAAATATGATATCTAGTATCTCATAAGAACAATACCTATTCAAGCAGGGTTTTAGTCATACAGACCCTGGCTGTGTTTTGAAATGTAGTGAACTTCCTACCTAGACAGCATTTCTGGGCATGCATGCAGCGAAAGACTACAGTTACCTTTATCACTTTTTGTGGTGCAGGGGATTTTGGCTAGTGAAAATGATGAACTGCTAATGAAAGGAAAGCCACAAGCCAAAATACAAATAGAGATGGAAACCCAAAACACCATGAGCCTTGACAAATATAGCCTATATAATCTGATTCCCTCAAACAACTCACTAAGTATATTATAAACCCCTTTTTTAGGAATACTGCAGAGGTGTGGTATGAAGCACACAAGGCTCTTCGTGAACAGTTTACAATATCATATTTCTCACCTATATGGCGCAATGGAAAATTCACTCCTAATAATCTGGATATGGGTTTTAAACTTTGGCATTGTAAAGGTGCAAGTAAGATTGGAGATCTTTATAAGGATGGCATTATTTTGTCTTTAGACATCCTAAGGGAAGTATGATATCCCCAATCTATTTTTTTTATAATATACCCAACTACGTAGTTTTTTTCACCTCAGCTTTGATTCAAGCAGATTTACAATATCCACAAATAACAATTAGTATATGTTAAAAAGGACTGATAACTGTTATTTATCGAAAACATTTGAGCAAAGCTAAGATATCTACAGAGTTTACGAGAACTGCATGGAGTGATGACTTAAATATAGAAATTCTAGACAAAGAATGGAAATTTGCCTGCTTAAAAGACCAACAATTGTCAATCAACCCTATACATAAATTAATAGAATATAATTGGATAATGAGAACTTGAATTACACCAAATTTAAATTTTTGTCTGTATCATATAAAGGTAACTTAATTCAGTGTTTGGCAATGTGAAGCAGGGCTCCAGACTGTGACTAAAATGGTCACAAATGCGACCAAAAATAATTGATTGCGACAATAATTTAAAGTCTAGTCGTCACTGGCGACAGTCGCGTTGTGTGCGTTCATATGAGGTTTCATCAGATATCATCTTGTGAGTTATTGAATACATCTTTACAGTGCACACCACCAGTGTGTCTCGAGCCACTTTTCACCCGTTCTGTTGTGATGAGCTCGCTGCACTGCACGCAACAACAAACCTGGCGTGAGAGAGTCTTGACCAAATGACTCTTTTGAACTGGGTCTTTTTCATGGATCACCCGAAAAGAACTGAGGGTTTGAGCTCAGGTTAGCAGTTTAAATTAGTCACTTTCTCAGCTAATCACCCGTCAGTGTGTTCACAACTGGGAGCGCAGACATTTAAAAATAGGAGTCCCAAGTGTATTTTGGGCTTCTTAATAATTAAAAGTCCCACACCACATATATACATACACACACACATATACATATACATACATACACACACACACACAAAGGCGGCTGTGAAAAAAAAAAATCTGCATTGTTTATCCTTTTGATCTTTCATTAAAAAAAAAAACAAAAAAAAAAACAAAAAAAACCTAACATTTAATTGAAGTAAAACAATTGAAACAGGGGAAATCTCATTATTAAATAAACCTTTTTCTCCAAAATGCATTGCCCATAATTATTGACACCCTTTTATTCAATACTTTTTGCAACCTCCCTTTGCCAAGATAACAGCTCTGAGTCTTCTCCTATAATGCCTAATGCGGTTGGAGAACACCTGTCAAGGGATCTGACACCATTCCTCCATACAAAATCTCTCCAGATCCTTCAAATTCAGAGGTCCATGTTGGTGGACTCTCCTCTTCAATTCAGCCCACAAATTTTCTATGGGGTTCAGGTCAGGGGACTGAGATGGCCATGACAGAACCTTGATTTTGTGGTCCGTAAACAATTTTTGTTTTGATTTTGATGTTTGTTTTGGAAGATCCAACCAGGGCCCATTTTAAGCGTTCTGGCAGAGGCAGCCAGGTTTTGATTTTTTATCTGTTGGTATTTGATAAGAGTCCATGACGCCATGTACCTGAACAAGATGTCCAGGACCTCTGGCAGAAAAACATCCACACAACATTAAAGATCCAGCACCACATTTAACCGTGGGCATTGGGTACTTCATCTCTGTGTGCACCAAACCCATCTCTGGTGTTTGCCGCCAAAAAGCTCTTTTTTTGTTTCATCTGACCACAGAACCCGGTCGCATTTGAAGTTCCAGTAGTCTCTGGTAAACTGAAGATGCTTGAGTTTGTTGTTGGATGAGAGCAGAGGCTTTTTTCTTGAAACCCTCTGAAACAACTTGTGGCGATGTAGGTGATTCTAGTATTTTTTTTATTAATTTAAGACTTTCTGACCACAACACCCAAATAATTTCTGCAATTCTCCAGCTGTAATCCTTGGAGATTCTTTGGCCACTTCAACCATCCTCCTCACTGTGCGTTTAGACAATATAGACACACATCCTTTTCCAGGCTAATTCTTAAGATCACCAGTTGATTGGAACTTGTTAATTATTGCCCTGATGGTGGAAATGGGCATTTTCAATACTTTGGCTATTTTCTTATAGCCATTTCCCATTTTGTGAAGCTCAACAACCTTTTGCCGCACATCAGAACTCTTCAACAATTCTTTAGTCTAACCCACTGTGATGGTGGGTGGAATTCCAAGTGGAATTTGGCCTGTGTGTTACCTCATATTTATACCCCTGTGAAACAGGAAGTTATGGATGAACAATTTCATGTTCCTAGTCACCCAGGTGCACAATTCTTTTTTTTTTTTTTTTTTTTTTTTAACATGAATGGGAATATACTTCAGATTTATTTTACTCATAAGAATTTCTAGGGATGCCAATAATTGTGGCCAACGTGTTTTGGAGAAAAATATTTAATAATGAGATATTTCCCCTCTTTCAATTGTGTTACTTCAATTAAAAGGTTAGATTTTTCTGAATTTTTTGAAGGAATGATCAAAAGGATAAACAATGCAGATTTTGTTCACTGTCTTCTTTGCTCATATTTATCAAGGGTACCAATATTTTTGGCCACCACTGTATACGAGATCCAGCTTTTGACACTTAGGACAACTGAGGGACTCGTACACAACTATTACACAAGTTGCAAACATTCACTGATGCTCAAGGCAACACACTATGCATACTATGCTTTATGTAAATATCTGCTTATGTAGATTCTGAAGGGCAGTACTAAATAAAAACAAAATTCTCATATTTGTATAAATTAGGAAAGGGAGTGTGAACATTGATGAGACAAAAGGGGAATGCAAACTTAACGTATCTTCCCAACTATATATACATGGATTATCATCTTGTTTCTGAACAACAATCTAGCAATTATATGATTTAGCAACTAAAAACAGCCATTTGGCTCCTTAATGTTTCAGTTAAGGAGCCAATGGCTCCTAAGTCATTTTTTTAGTCTGGAGCCCTGTGAAGTAATACAACATATTTGGAAAGAAGCAATTGATATAATTTCCAAAATAATAGTTCAAGCCAAGTTGGTTGATCTATGTTTGTTACATGCTAAATGATTCATCTCTAAGTACTGGAAAAATAAATCTCTCGCACTTCACAGCCAATGGCTAAGAGAATTATCAGCCCGCTTATCGGTTGAAAAACTTTCTTATACTGTAAAGGAAAAAATAAAAGTATTTTTACTTGAAGTTAGAACAGTTTATATGATTATGATAGATAAGATGCAATCGCGAATGCGCTTGCCAGCTATGCGCGCCGCCTGTTGCCTTCTGGCCGACGCTTCAGAGCTCTGAGCAGTAGAACCATCAGGCACAGGAACAGTTTTTTCCCTCAGGCTATCCATCTCATGAACAGTTAAAGCTGCCCCATTGAGCAATAACTATGTGCAATACACAGTTTAGTCTTTTTATATTTATCCAACACATCCAGCCTCTTCTGCCATTACATTCCCTTGCACTGTATATAACAGATTTGTATTTAAATTTGCACTACATATATTAGTCTTATTGTGTATTCTATATATACTTTTTTATATTACATTTTTATTAAATTTGTATTTATTTTTTATTATTTTCTCTGTCTTGTTGCTGTTTAGTATTGTTGTGCACTGGAAGCTCCTGTCACCATGTGTAAGCATTCCTGGCAATAAAGCCAATGATTCTGATATTGTTTACATGCAATGCAGCATGGGATTCAATGCATTATGGGAGTTTGCCATAGAAGCATAGATGGTTCTAAAAACAAAGTCCTTCCACTTTCCCAGCACCAGAAGTGGTTAGAATGAGTGAGGGATGGAAGGGGAGAAGGCTCGAGTGGACTGACTAATTTGTCAATTCTTTGTTTGACGTCAGAAAACATTGCCACATCACTGCATCAAAACAGTGCGCACCGATGGTAACGGCTTTAAACTTTTATTTAGGTGATTGTTTAAATGTTTGTAAAAAAAAAAATAAGATATTATGATGTTGAAAAGATTATTTGAGCAGCTGGTTCATTATGACAACTGCTTCAGTCCCTCTTTTGATAGTAAACAGCAGCACGAATGCAGATCACACCGGTTTGATCGCACGCGTCTGAGCTCAGCCTAGTGTAATCACACCGGTTTGATCGGGTTACTTAGAACACTTTGTAAAAACTTTGAAATGAAATGCACAAGTCAGAAGAAAAGTTAGAAAGTTAGGCACTCCTAAGAATATGTAATATTTAATTTAATTTTTTTCTCATTCTCAAGTTAATAAACGGATGTGACAGTTGTTAAAGCTGCACTTACCTATAGGCTGTATGATGGGGAAACAATGCAAAATGCTTTGAAACCAGCAGACTTTGACTTATTTGAAAAATGTTTTAAGAACAATATCATATCATCATGTTATCATATTTATTTTTTGTATCTTAACAGGGTTCAACGCTAAGGATTTTTTCTACTGGCCCGCTTCAGATTTTTACTGGCCCTGCCAAAATTTTCACTGGCCCCAACACAAAAATGATAAATAGCTGTTTTTACCATCATAGCTTTAAAAATGTGTCTGAAGATAATTATTTTTTACATATGTTATGTCCCCCAAACTGAATCACATTTATTGCAAGATATGATGTATGCCTTATGTAATCCCATATAAGCGCTTTACAGATATAAATTCATAAATACATCATATTAACCTCTGTCCTGCCATTTACATGAGTTTTTAAGCGAAGAGTTCTGTTGTGCAGACGATGGATTTTCAGTCACCCGTTTAGTCATGCTGTCATGCGACTTTTGGCCATGTGTAGTTCACACACAGGATCAAAGATTTAATCACGGAGTTAAAGATGTGATTATTGGCTGAATGTAATAAACATAAGAATCCCTGAGAAGAGACTTGCTACCAAAACAGTTGTGATGTCTAATATACATTAGGGAGATATTAGGCTTAATCTGTGAATTAAGAACGTGTATAGAACATGAAATCAGACAACCTAAAAGGCACAAAAACAAAAATACCTGTACGGTCCAGAAATTGGAAATACAACAGGTGTTTCATGAGGATGATATGAAGTAGACTATTTTGAATATTCATCTTCACCCTGTAGCTAAACAGCTCTGAAAATAATAGCCTAATAGCCAGTGTTCTTGCTTCTTTTCATATCAAATGCCATTATCACGTCGAATTATTACGTTTTGAAACTAACCTAATTAAATCTATAATCACATTTTAGATACTGAGCAGCTCATGATTTCCAGACACGTGTATAACTGGGGTTTAACAAAGTTTATTACGTTTCATTCGGCACTTCATCTCTAAAGGCAAATTAATGAGAGAAAATTTGCTTTTTTTTTTTTTTTTTACAGTGGGAATAAAACTTGCGCTCTGTGCGTTATTGAGAGCGCATGCATGTTAAACAGTCTACGCTGCATGGAGATATATAAGACATATGCATGGAGAGACATGGATTTTCAGTCCTATAGAATGAAACTGTTGATTTCTTGTGTTCCAGTATGTGGATTACTACTGCCGGGCCATCAGGCAGTCCTTATTGTTGAGCCCTGCTTTATCTTTTTATCTTTCACTGTGGCTCTCTTTAAATTTCCTAAGATCCAATGTTCAATGGAAATTGATTATTTTTACGACAGTGAAAAAGCTTTTGTAGCTCTTTGTACATTTTTAATCTTTTCCAAGTAAAACAGTGATCTGAAGACAAACTAATTTAAGTTGCAAAATATCGGTATTGTTATCATCCTATAATGTTTTGTTAAAAACAGTATCAGCCAAAAAAATTTTCATATCAGTGCACCCCTATTTATTTTTTATTTTTTTTTAATCTTTTCTCTATATATGAGATGGCAATAACCAAGTGGTAAACATGCAAAAATGACACTTGGGGCCAAACAGTTCAATCTTCATTTCATCAGACCAGAGAATCTTGTTTCTCACAGTCTGAGAGTGAGAATTCAAAATTTCAAGCAGGCTTTCATGTGTCTTGCACTGAGGAGAGGCTTCTGTCTGGCCACTCTGCCATAAAGCCTGGATCGGTGGAGTGTTGCAGTGATGGTTGTCCTTCTGCAAGTTTTTCCCATCTCCACACATGATCTCTGGAGCTCAACCAGAGTGACCATCAGGTTCTTGGTCACCTCTCTTACAAAGGCTCTTCTCCCCAAATTGCTCAGTTTGGCTGGGCGGCCAGCTCTAGGAAGAGTCCTGGTTGTTCCAAATTTCTTCCATTTAAGAATTATGGAGGCCACTGTGCTCTTGGGAACCTTCTATGCAGATGAAATTTTTTTGTAGCCTTCCCCAGATCTGTGCCTCGACACAATCCTGTCTCTGAGTTCTGCAGGCAGTTCCTTTGAACTCATGGTTGGTTTTTTCTCTGATATGCATTTTCAGCTGTGAGACCATATATAGACAGGTGTGTGCCTTTCCCAATCACGTCCAATCAATTGAATTTGCCACAGGTGGATTCAAATCAAAGTGTAGAAACATCTCAAAGATGATCCAGAGAAATGGGATGCATCCGAGTTAAATTTCAACTGGCATAGCAAAGGGTCTAAATACTTATGTCAATGTGATATTTCAGTTTTTTCTTTTTAATAAATTTGCAAAATTATCAAAAATCTATTGGTTATAGCTTTGTGATTATGGGGTATGGAGTGTAGATTGATGTGAATTTTTTTTTTTTAAGCATTTCAGCAAAGGCTGCAACATAAAATGTGAAAAAAAAAATTAAGGGGTCTGAATATTTTCTGAATGCACTATATATAAAATGTCAAACCCTCATAAGTTTTTAATGTTCACATTAAAACATACAAATCAATAGTACACAGCCAATTGATCAAACCTACACAAAATTTTTGGCCATCATAAACGTGTTCAAATCTGCACATTTAACAAAAATAATTTTTGGGCATCATAGTTGTATTAAAACATAAAAAAAAATTAAAAAAAAGCATTATTGTTTACTGTTGGCATGTTCAAAGGTACGATGTTCAAATTCTTCGACGATTCCCAAAAATTCTGCAGAGCACTCAATGTTTTGAAACAGTATTTGCACATCTTACACTGAAAAAACGGGAACACACAGGTTGTCCCATTTACTAAATCATATTATTTGTGATCTAAACAACAAAATTGTGTTTCTCTTCTAAACCTGATTCCTTTGCTTTCGATTACTGTAATTCTCTAAAATGTGCACTCTACTAGATTACATTATATAGGGTGAATGTGAACCAATCAAGTCTATTCAATAAAATGGGCAAGGGAATTTGTAGTTCCCAGCATAAAAATTTTAAATTAAGTGTTATTTTATTCATTTCTGAGCAAGATATGAAAAGGGGGAGATTTAATAGTGTTTGATGTTGTTATTTTGGGATTTAAAACCGATTCTGATGCACTGTGGTAAATAGGGGAGCTTTTGCTTAGGTTGAGGACAGGTACACAAACACCATGCTGTATGTGGCTTTACTCAATAAGCAAATACTACTTACAGTTTAGAGTGCTAATGTACAGTTGAAGTCAGAAGTTTACATACACCTTAGCCAAATACATTTAAACTCTGTTTTTCACAATTCCTGACATTTAATCGTAGAAAACATTCCCTGTCTTAGGTCAGTTAGGATCACTACTTTATTTTAAGAATGTGAAATGTCGGGGGGGCCTGGGTAGCTCAGCGAGTAAAGACGCTGACTACCACTCCTGGAGTTCGCGGGTTCGAATTCCAGGGCGTGCTGAGTGATTCCAGCCAGGTCTTCTAAGCAACTAAACTGGCCCGGTTGCTAGGGAGGGTAGAGTCACATGGGTAACCTCCTCATGTTCGCTATAATGTAGTTCGCTCTCGGTGGGGTGCGTGGGGAGTTGTGCGTGGATGCCGCGGTGGATGGCATGAAGCCTCCACACGCGCCATGTCTTCACGGTAGCTCAACAAGCCACGTGATAAGATGCGCGGATTGATGGTCTCGGATGCAGAGGCAACTGAGATTCGTCCTCCACCTCCCGGATTGAGGCGAGTCACTACGCCACCACGAGGACTTAGAGTGCATTGGGAATTGGGCATTCCAAATTGGGGAGAAAAAAAGTGTGTGAAATGCTAGAATAATAGTAGAGAGAATTATTTATTTCAGCTTTTATTTCTTTCATCACATTCCCAGTGTGTCAGAAGTTTACATACACTTTGTTAGTATTTGGTAGCATTGCCTTTAAATTGTTTAACTTGGGTCAAACATTTTGGGTAGCCTTCCACAAGCTTCACACAATAAGTCGCTGGGATTTTTGCCCATTCCTCCAGACAGAACTGGTGTAACTGAGTCAGGTTTGTAGGCTTGTCGCACATGCTTTTTCAGTTCTGCCCACAAATTATATATCGGATTGAGGTCAGGGCTTTGTGATGGCCACTCCAAAACCTTGACTTTGTTGTCCTTAAGCCATTTTGCCACAATTTTGGAGGTATGCTTGGGGTCACTGTCCATTTGGAAGACCCATTTGTGACCAAGCTTTAACTTCCTGGCTGATGTTTTGAGATGTTGCTTCAATATATCCACATAATTTTCCATCCTCATGATGTCATCTATTTTGTGAAGTGCACCAGTCCTTTCATGTGTCTGCAGCAAAGCACCCCCACAACATGATGCTGCCACCTGCATGCTTCAAGGTTGGGATGGTGTTCTTCGGCCTGCAAGCCTCACCCTTTTTCTTCCAAACATAACAATGGTCATTATGGCCAAACAGTCCAATTTTTGTTTCATTACACCAGAGGACATTTCTCCAGAAAGTAAGATCTTTGTCCCCATGTGCACTTGCAAACTGTAGTCTGGCTTTTTATGGCGGTTTTGGAGCATTGGCTTCTTCCTTGCTGAGCAACCTTTCAGGCTATGTCAATATAGGACTCGTTTTACTGCGGATATAGACACTTGTCTACCCGTTTCATCCAGCATCTTCACAAGGTCCTTTGCTGTTGTTCTGGGATTGATTTGCACTTTTCGCACCAAACTACCTTCATCTCTAGGAGACAGAATGTGTCTCTTTCCTGAGCGGTATGATTGCTACGTGGTCCCATGATGTTTATACTTGCATACTATTGTTTGTACAGATGAACATGGTACCTTCAGGCGTTTGGAAATTGCTCCCAAGGATTAACCAGACTTGTGGAGGTTTTTGGCTGATTTCTTTTGATTTTCCCATGATGTCAAGCAAAGAGGCACTGAGTTTGAAGGTAGGTCTTAAAATACATCCACAGGTAAACCTCTAATTCAGTACACCTCCTATCAGAAGCTAATTGGCTAATTGTCTAAAGGCTTGACATAATTTTCTGGAATATTCCAAGCTGCTTAAAGGCACAGTTTAACTTGGTGTATATAAACTTCTGACCCACTGGAATTGTGATATAGTCAATTGAAAGTTAAACAATCTGTCTGTAAACAATTGTTGGTAAATTACTTGTCTTGCACAAAGTAGATGTCCTAAATGACTTGCCAAAACTATAGTTTGCAAATATTAAATCTGTGGAGTGGTTAAACAATTAGTTTTAATGACTTCAACCTAAGTGTATGTAAACTTCTGATTCAACTGCAAGTTTTTGCTAGCTAAAAGTTAATTAGCATTACTTTATAACATATATCAGTAATGACAAAAATATTGTGTAAAACTGAAGAAATTAATCATGTTAGGGACACATATAAAATCACTTTGAGGCTACTTAATTAGGTAATTTAAAAATAACTGTTCCATTATGTTGAAATTATGTAAAAAAAACAAAATGTTTTATGACAAAGAATTAAGGAGCTAAACAAAGAGAAAATATGTTGATGTAACTTGATCAGTTCATGTAGAACCGATGTACATGTTTAAATCATGTAAATCCAAACATTTTATTTCAGTGTAGCCTACATCCTTCTCAAAGTGCATAATTTCTGTAGAATGCCTCTTCTCCACTCACAGTAAATGTGACCTAGCAAGCAAATTTCACACCCTCAAGTGACTAATGGACTGGTGGGTTTGATCTTGTCCATTTGTACCTGACTGATGCAGCCACACACACCAGGACTGTCAGTTTCCATCACACACTGGCTCTGGGTACTCTCTGCTTCCCTGTGCTCAGCTGCAGGCCAGGTGGCTCATTATACTATCCACAATGAGGTCGCTCGGTGGCACAGAGGCAAAAAAAACACACAACACACACACACACACACACACACACACACACACATTGTACGCCAATGCAGCTAAATATAGCAATGGCTCATGAGGATGTGCGCATGAGGGAACAGCCGAGAAAGTGATTACAAGGCAAATCAACTGCATAGCGGCGTCTTAACCAATGAGATCTGTCAATGTTCTGTTCTTCAAAGTTACAAGCATACTTCTGTTGTCATGGAGGGGTGATGTGAGATAGTGATGTGTGCATGATCACTGAAACATCGAACAGCCTGTCAAAAGGGGCTGATTGCCAGGAGGTGGCAGGGTATGATTAAATTAAGACTCTCATCTGAGTGAAAGGACAGACAGTGGGCAAAAGCCCAGATTTGGCTGCATTTCAGCAAAGAACAAAAGCACTAGAGCAAAATACAGAAACGTTAATGAGCAGAACTGTAACCCGTGGCAATGCACCAGCAGTAGTCTGTCATTTCTGAAAGCATTTCATCAAAATCCTTTCTTCCTGCTGCAGTAAAACAACATGTGATCTGTAGTATTTCTGCTATCTACTGTCCCATATGATAACATTTCAAGCAGTGGTTCTCAACTGGTGGGTCTGGTCTGACAGGGTTGCGGACAGCAATAGAAAACAATGCTAAATGCAAATATAAAATGCAACAAACTATAAAATCATTAGAGCTGTAAGAATAGAAAAAATTTAACTCATTAATTTTTCTTAAATCGCCTTTAACATATTTACCGTCAATACATCACAAACCAGCATAAAAACTGCTTTGAAGGGTGGAACCTTTGTAATGTGTCCGCCCAGGGTCATTTCACTGGCACACACACAACAGCACTTCCATGTCAGTGATAAAATGATGGAGAAAGGACCTCTTAACGCTATTTGATGTACAAAATAAGCCCAGATGGGACTTGTGATAGAAATCAAGTTCAGCCTATGTAAGTTGCATTTTAATTACCACAGAAGCACGGCAAGGCTTAACTATCACCAAAATGCAGAATAAAGACGTTTTTGTCTGCAAGCACTTTTCATGTGGAGTTCAAAGCAGAGCTTGACGCTCCCAGTGCCGCCCTGACACAAATCATGAATGCGGCTGCATGGTTGCTGTAGCAAAGCAGATAGCCACAGTCTACTGGCAGATAGATAGTGTGGAAGATGAGAGTTTAAGAAATTTTATGCAGACTGCAATAAATATGCAAGCTAAACTCAGCAAAAAAAGAAACATCCCTTTTTCAGGACACTCTATTTTAAAGATAATTTTGTAAAAATCCAAATAACTTTACAGATCTTTATTGTAAATGGTTTAAACAATGTTTTCCATGTTTGTTCAATGAACCATAAACACCTAATGAACATGCATCTGTGGAACAGTCGTTAAGACACTAACAGCTTACAGATGGTAGGCAATTAAGGTCATAGTAATAAAAAACTTAGGACACTAAAGAGACCTTTCTACTGACTCTGAAAAACACCAAAAGAAAGATGCCCAGGGTCCCTGCTCATCTGCAGGAACGTGCCTTAGGCATGCAGATGTGGCCAGGGCAATAAATTGCCGTACAGTGAGATGCCCAAGACAGTGCTACAAGGAGACAGGAAGGACAGCTGATCCTCCTCGCAGTGGCAGACCACATGTAACAACACCTGCACAGGATCGGTACATCCGAATATCACACCTGCAGGACAGGTACAGGATGGCAACAACAACTGCCCGAGTTACACCAGGAACGCCCAATCCCTCCATCAGTGCTCAGACTGTCCACAACAGGCTGAGAGTGGCTGGACTGAGGGCCTGTATCACATTTATCGTCAAAAGGAATGAGCGTTACACCGAGGCCTGTACTCTGGAGAGGGATCGATTTAGAGGTGGAAGGTCCGTCATGATCTGGGGCAGTGTGTCACAGCATCATCGGACTGAGCTTGTTGTCATTGCAGGCAATCTCAAACGCTGTGCGTTACAGGGTAGACATCCTCCTCCTCCCTCATGTGGTACCCTTCCTGCAGGCTCATCCTGAAATGACCCTCCAGCATGACAATGCCACCAGCCATACTGCTCATTCTGTGCATGATTTCCTGCAAGACAGGTATGTCAGTGTTCTGCCATGGCCAGTGAAGAGCCCGGATCTCAATCCCATTGAGCACATCTGGGACCTGTTGGATCGGAGGGTGAGGGCTAGGGCCATTCCCCCAGAAATGTCCGGGAACTTGCAAGTGCCTTGGTGGAAGAGTGGGGTAACATCTCACAGCAAGAACTGGCAAATCTGGTGCAGTCCATGGGGAGGAGATGCACTGCAGTACTTAATGCAGCTGGTGGCCACACCAGATACTGTTACTTTTGATTTTGACCCCCCCTTTGTTCAGGGACACATTATTCCATTTCTGTTAGTCACATGTCTGTGAAACTTGTTCAGTTTATGTCTTAGTTGTTGAATCTTTTTATGTTCATGCAAATATTTACACATGTTAAGTTTGCTGAAAATAAAAGCAGTTGAAAATGAGAGGACTTTTCTTTTTTTGCTGAGGTTGTGAAAACTAGTTCTTTCAATTAGTCAACCTCCCATTTAGACTTTGGGAAACATTTAATGTTACTTGAATTGGTGCTATTTTAATGCATTTCTATCTTTATACTGTAGAAGGCTTTAATTGGAAAATGTTAATAAAGCATTATATTGTTATATATTATGTTTTCTTTCCTAAGATGGAAATAAATGCATTTTGACAGGAAAATAATTAAACAGTGTCAAATTTCAGCACTTTATAAATCTGTGATTAATCGGGATTAACTACAAAAAATAATCGTGATTAAAAAAAATGTAATCGACCGACAGCACTAATAATCCTATACAGTTAGGACAGCAAAATAAATAGGTTTATCAATCCTTAAAAGGGTGAAGAAAACATTTCCTATGCCAACTGTGAATTGGCTGGGAGCATGAAACTACTGACCATTTACAAACCAAACCCTCAAACTATTAAGACAATGGGCCTCATTCATGAAACACTATCAAAACAAATTTTTGTGTAAACTGTTCATAAAGCTGGTCTGATGTACATTTTCTGATTAATGAAAGTTTTCATATTTTCAAAACGTTAGGCGGTACGAACAAAATTTACACCTGCTCCTGACCATGTGTAAATCGTGCATTAGACATCCGAACGCGTTGGGTTCTTTCAGACAAACTGTCATGACTACATTTTGATTGAAGTAAAATTAAATGAGTAATGGCAAAAAATTTAATTAAATTTGTGAAATTAACCTTAAAAATATGTAAATAATAAAAAAAGAGAAAAAAAAAGCTTTTATTTAGAAACGTTTCTTTGCTACTTGCATTTATTTTTTCCCAAAGTATAGTCCCAACTCTGCTTATTTCCAGAGGAAGTTCTTGACATGGGTTTGCATTTGATTTTCTCAAGAGAAATAATAATAATAATAATAATAATAATAATAATAATAATAATGCCCTCTAACGTGACTGGCTGGAATGTTTTTATATATATATATATTTGATATAAGCTCTATTATTCAGCTTTCATTATTTAGTATAGGCTTCGAGTTTAGTTGACTTATGGTCAGTGGTAAAACCATAAATTAACACGTCGCAGGCAGGTGCGTAAACAATACAACAGGGGAAAAAAAGAAAGCGTCCGCACACAGTCGTATAGCTTTTAAATCTGCAATATCTTACAGCGTTTCAGTCAAACACCTTCTTCAAGCATTCTATCAATTTATTTGACAACTGTTCTTGTTGCAAGTATCACTGTACAGTCTTAGATTTAGTCGAGAAGTTTCCCCAGTGATGCTGGCGATGCGCTCAACTGAACCAAAGAAGGACATCCTCCTGTGACCTGTTGGCATGAACTGAACATTTTTTACACTAAAGCTTCAGGTCAAACCATTTTTACTGACCATGGACTGTTTAATTCACAAAAGAACCTCTGATGACAGCAAAGATGACTAAGTTCCTCACTTTCTGTAATTAAAAGTTTTTATTGATTCCATATTATATATATAAAAAATAACAATATTTGGAATCATTATTTACAACCCTTCCTCCTGAACATTAACCACCCCAGCACAACACCCCAGTGGTCAAATACAATTAACAAAGACACACAAACAGACAATAAAAAAGAAGAAAATATTTAGAAATACATTTAAAAAAAGTAGATGTTCAAAAACAAAAAGGATACAACATACACATTTTAAAACAACACATCTCCCTCCATTCCCCTTCCCGAGAGCCCTCCAAAAAGGCCAAATATCTGCCCCACCTCCTGATGAACATATCCATGTTGTCTAACCTTCTATATGACAACTCTTCCCAAGCTGCCACCCTGCCCATCTCCTCGCACCACTCACGAAACGAGGGGGCTCCAGCTGACTTCCATCCTCTAAGGATAATCTGTCTGCCCACCATAACACTGGCCAGGATCCAATTCTTCATGTACTTATCTCCTACATCAATGACTGCCCCGTCACCCAAAATACAGAGCCTGGGGCAAAATGAGATCCGAGTACCCAATATGTCGCCCATAAAATTCTGGACCCTCAACCAGAACTCCTGTATCTTACGACACATCCAAAAAACATGGGTGGTGTCTCCATCTTCTGAATGGCATCGCCAGCAGGTGGGTGTGTCCTTAAGACCAAGCCTATACAATTTAGAAGGGGTCCAATAAAATCTATGTAGAATCTTAAATTGCATAAGGTGCACCCTTGCATCTCTAGATGCAGACTTGACGTTTTTAAGAATCCTAGCCCGCACTCCCTCCTCCAAAAACAAATTTAAATCTTCCTCCCATAATCTTTTGAGGGAATTTAAAGCTCCGTCCCCCAGACTCTGAATTAGCAGGGAGTAATACACTGATGCCTCATAACCTTTTCCAAAAGCAGTAATCACCACTCCCAGAGTACCTGCCGCACTAGGGGGGTGCGTGCCACTCCCAAAAACAGTGCAGAGTAGGTGGCGCAGCTGTAAATACTTATAAAATTGAGATCTGGGAACCAAATTTTCAAAAGGTCTCAATACACCACTCTCATATCCCCCTCACAATCCAATCTGACCAACAGAAAGGAGACTTATTAATGCATAGTTTAGGGTTCTGCCATATGCTCCGAAATTAACACTCTGGACACTTTTGTCCATATCAGGTGTAAATGCAAAATAACGGGGTGTGACTTCTCCGATTCATTTGATCGAAAGGAACTGCAGAGGCAAAATAGGGGCAAGAACTTCCTGTTCAATACAAAACCAGGGAGGGGCTCTCTCAGGTTGAAGTGACCAATGAGCCAAATGTCTGAGACCGAATGCATAATAATAAAACAAAATCTTGGGTAGGCCTAACCCACCTTTGTCAATCGGCCTATGTAACTTATTGAAATTTAACCTGGCACGCTTACCATTCCAAATGAAGGACTTCGCTATGCTATCAAATTGCTTGAAATAAGAGAGGGGGACATCTATAGGGAGAGATTGTAACAGGTAGTTGAATTTTGGAATACAATTAATTTTAATTACATTAACCTTCCCAATCATCGATAAGTGTAATGAAGCCCATCTGTCCACATCATTCGAAAACCTTTATGTTAATGGATCAAAATTAACTGATTAAATCAGACAAATTCGCAGGGAATAAAATTCCCAAAATACTTAATGCCCTGTTTGGGCCACTGGAAAGTGCCTGGTTGGAAGGCCGTTACTGGACAGTACGCTGTCAAAGCCAAAGCTTTGGATTTAGACCAACTGACTTTGTATACACATTAATAATTCTATGGAGGCAAGGCATAGATCTAAGAAAAATGTATATAGTAGAAAAAATAAATTGTGTCAAAAACAAAATTATACAGACCACATTCCCCATTAGTGAAACAATCAAACCCCGAACCCCCCAACAAACACCCCCCCCCCCCGAACAAAAAACAGAAAAAAGAAAAACGTGCGCATTAACCCCGCACACGGAAGTGCCAACCGGCGACAATCCCTCTAAACTCAAAAGGTCCATGAACGCCCACGAGCCCCCCACGACAACTTTGCCATTGGATTGCTCAATTTTACATAAAATTACATAACAGAAAATACTTTGTAAAATAAACCCCAGCCAATAGGAAGAATGAATCTATACGTTCTTTGTGTTCATTCACAGAACTGTCTCAAAAGGAGTGATCTTCCACAAAACAAATTCCAGCTGATATAAAACAGTTCAGATTCCTCAGACAGACAAACGAATCGATGAACCTTGAACCGATCGCGTTTCTCTCGTCGAACTCGCAAAGTCCGGGAACAAGAAAATATTATGGTTCTTCCAAGAAAGCTTCCCTTTGCTCCTCGCCTGGCGCAACACAAGATCTTTATCAGATGATCTCAGAAATTTGGCCAGGATTGATCGGGGCCTTTCTCCCTCAGCAAACCTGTGAGCTGGGACTCTGTGAGCTCGCTCGATTTCCAGTTTATGGCCTGTTATGTCGAGCAGACTCCGGAAAAGCTCATCTAGGAATTTCACCATATCTCTGCCCTCCTCATGCTCAGGAATTCCAACAATTCGAACGTTATTCATGCGGCTTCTATTCTCAAGATCTTCCAAGCTTTTCAAGGAGATGTTCCAAATCAACTTTGGTCGCGGTCAGATTAGCAGTTAATTCCCTCTCCGAAGACTCCAGACAATTGATTAATCTCTCAACATCAGTCACTCTTGTAACTAACTCAGTGAATTTTATTTCCATCGCTGTATTACAGCGAGTTCCTCCAAGTCAGCAAGAACCTTTGTCAGCATCACCGACATGTTGGACAACTGACTCTGGATCTCCTCTCCCGCCACGCCATCCAAATCGAGTCCCCGGTCTGTAGGCCTGTCGGGGCTTTCATCCTGAACACGTAAGTGTCTTTTAATGTATCCAGAGCCCGAGGATTTTGACTTCTTTGCCATGTTTTGCCTCAAAGAGCAAATGTGTAACTGGGTGTATCAAATTTCACCAGATTATAACATGAAAAGTATCAAAAATTTAGCAAAGTGCGCAAAGCTCGTCGCCAATGTAAAATCTGGTTCCTGAAGCAAAACCAGCTGAGAATCAATTATCTAAAATTTAACTTTAACTGGCTAGCTTTATTTGGTGGTGGGGTATAGGTAGCTTTATCTTATTGATAAAAGATCTGGGCTGGTAATGTAAGGTTCCCATTTCTAGCCCTAGAAATGGTAAATTATGACATTGAGAATTAATAGATTCGCTGTCACTAAATGGGCCCTTGAAAAAGGCACCAGCCCCAGTGGGACCATCCATGCATTTTAAGTTATGTTTGACAAGAAAAGTATATGCCACATCAGGGGTTTTGAACTCCCCAAACATGATGATCCCCTTGTGAAGGCAGCTATATATTTCATGTATAAAGACTAAGGCTGTCAATTTATCAGTGTGATTATTTATATAAATTACTATTAATTGATTGAATGACATCTAATCATGCAATCAAATATTTTTATATGCTATTAACTGTGATTAATATTATTAATTAATTGGTATATCATGTAATTACTTCAAAAAAGTACATTTTACTACTTAAAAATGTAATCGATTGACAGCCCTAATAAAGACCCATTTATACGGTGTTCCAAATTTAAATAATCGGCTTTTATATTGTCATTATACCAATTTAAAAGCAATTATTTTATATTTATTACCGTTAAAAACCATGGCCATCAATCGAATAAAATAATTTTTATAAATCTCATGCTTTCCAACCAATATTTAGAAACAGATTAGCAGAATAAAAGTAATAGTAATCATTTCAAATTTGGTAAATGAGTTAAAATATTATTGTGTTAAACATATTTAATTGACACCTTGCTTTAAAAAAAAAAATTTAAAAAAAGTAATTTTTTTATTTTCCCTAAATTTTCCCTAGCACCCCTTTGCTGCCCCAGTTTGAAAGCCTCTATGCTAAAGAAATATTATTATATGACTATACTGATAACTGAGCACACTTATGAAGTCACATGTCAGATCCCAATTGAAAAAAAAACATCAGAAATCAACACAGCATGACCAAACACGTGCTCTCCATAAAACACTTCTACTGCACTTCTCAGTTCCAAATTTGCACCCTCACTTTGTTCTTCCTTTTGGGTTCCTGTATTTTTATCATGTTCCTCCTATTTAAATGCTGCTGTCCACACACTGAGTGACGACGTGAGGGTGGTTATCTTACCCTAAAGTGCTGATAAATCCATTGGTGGATCCCTCCGCATACAGGGAGCAGATGTCCCCTATATGGAGGAAACTAGACATTTTGTCCGACATTTTGCTCCAGTTTAAGGTGTGCCTGCGGACAAGATATGGAACAGATTAAGGTACAATAAAAAAACATTGTGAAATCCATCCATATGCATGCACTTTATTCAGTTCAGTTAAGAGATTGTATGTAGGTTATCATCAGGCATGAAGCAGCCAACAGCTATAGACAATAATAGCGCGAGACCACGGGCCATGGGGATAGAATTGAGAAAATTAGAATTTGACATTTTGAGATGCCCTAGTTTTTGACAGCACAGACATGGAATCCAAGGTCTTTTCGCTATATTGGTGAATGATGAAGATCATTCTAGAAAATACAGCTGCTGTATTACAAGCTGAAAAGACACACACGATTGGGAAAACCTTCAAATTAAAACTTTGCCAGCATTTACTCACCCTTGTTTGACTTTCTTTTTTCTGTGGAACACAAGGAGATGCTAGGCAGAATGCTCAGTCACCATTCACTTTTATTGTATGGACAAAGATGCAATGAAAGTGAAAGGTGACTAAAACCCTCAGCCCCTTGCAATATTTCCTTTTGTGTTCCATAGGAGAAGGAAGGTCATACAAGTTTGGAACAACATGTAGGTAAGTTTATGTAGACATTTTTCATTTTTGGGTGCACAATTTCCATTTTCACTCAATGCCAACTTTCTTTCTCCATTGTATTGATTATATACACTCACTGAGCACTTTCTTAGGGAGACCTGTACACCTACTTATTCATGCGATTATCGAATTAAGCCAATCGTGTGGCAGCAGTACATTGCTTAAAGTCATGCAGATATGGGTCAGGAGCTTTAGTTAATGTTCACATCAACCATCAGAATGGGGAGAAATGTGATCTCAGCGATTTCCACCATGGCATGATTGTTGGTGCCAGATGGGCCGGTTTGAGTATTACTGTAACTGCTGATCTCCTGGGATTTTCACACACAACAGTCTCTAGAGTTTACTCAGAATGGTGCCAAAAACAAAAACATCCAGAAAGCGGCAGTTCTGCAGACAGAAACGCCTTGTTGATGAGATGGGTCCAGGGAGAATGGCCAGACTGGTTCGAGCTGAAAGAAAGGCTACGGTAACTCAGATAAACCCTCTGTACAAATATAGTGAGCAGAATAGCATCTCAGAACACACAACATGTCAAACCTTGAGGCACATGGGCTACAACAGCAGAAGACCACGTCGGGAACTTTATTAGGACCATAGTGTTCTTAATAAAGTGCTCAGTGAGTGTATAAGTCACAGCAATAAGACATTATGTTCAGGCTAGAAGATCATTTACATTAAGCAAAACAACATTAATAGTAAAATTACAGATGAGGAATGTGCACACAGATCCTTTTACATGTATTCATTTGGGGCTAAACCACTGAACACTTCTCTTCTTTGATAGTACATTGAGAGATCAAGCTTACAGCTGTATCAATGGCAGAAGAGGCCAGATCAACATCAATAAGGTATGGAGTTCACAGAGGCTCAATACTCCAAAGGATCACAAATAAATATAGTGTTGACAGTGTTGACATAATATCTCCCTTTATCATAACTTAGGTTTATGCACCATTTAAAACGAACAGAATTTTGTTTGTCTTCTCTGCCTCAATACAAAGACACTGCTTTGAATTTTAACAGTTGGCATGCTCTACCTGTTTAATCTTCTATGATATAAACCATATTGTGCACTCATGTTCTGCTTGAAAATATTCCCACAGACAAACTTATGAAACAACTCTCAATTTTCTCCACACTGATCTAATAACCATATATAGACTTATATTGAGAAATTAATTATATTGAGAATATTACCACTAAATCTCAAACACGTCAGGTTTGTGATGGTGACCTGCTAGTAAGTACTGACACCCTATTCAGCAGATGAATAATGTGTTGATGTAACATCAACTCAAAAATAACTCATTTGAAAGTTTATAAGATTGTGTTCACTGTTAAAGGAAAAGTTCACGCAAAAATGAAAATCCTCTGTGGAAGTGTAAATGAGCTTGAAACCATGATCGTACCTAGAGACTGCAGTAAAAATGTACAGTAAAAAATAAGTTACATTTTGGTCTGTTCTAACCCAAAACTGATTGGATCACTTCAGAAGACATGGATTTAACCACTGGAGTCTTCCATATTACTTTTATGCTGCCTTTATGTGATTTTTGGAGCTTCAGAGTTTAGGTCACCATTCACTTGCATTGTAAGGACCTACAGAGCTGAGATATTCTTCTAAAAATCTTTGTCTGTGTTCAGCAGAACAAAGAAAATCATATCCGCCTTTTTCCTGAAAGTGTTCCACGGTTTGCCTGTATTCAATTTCCGGACTCCAGTGTTTTCATCCACATCAGCGTTTATTCTAAGCAGGTAAAGTATTACATTTGTAGAAGACGGTGCCTCACCGGAGTATGCAGATGTCATGAAGCGATGGTCCGAGGTGAGTTCCGCTGATATCATTAACTAATTTGAGTTGTTATGACAGCCAATAACTGCACAAGTTGAGCGTGAAATTCATTTGTATTGCAAATAACACTTAAATGGTTGTTGTTCTCTGTCTGATTTGCTCGTTTCGGTAGTTTTTACATTGTGTCTCGAGACCAGAAACATAAAACAGGCAATTAGAATCATCATGGCGCCGCCCAGAGGTTGCTCAGGAAAACTGTGGACACATCTGGGATGGCATGAGGGTGAGTAAATTATGAGAGAATTTTCATTTTTGGATGACCTTTCCTTTTTAAATAAAACAAAATCCATCCTCGTTTGTACAATTTCTTGTTCCAGCTCTTTCTGGCATATGTGAGATGTTTAAAACCTCACACTTTAGAAACTTTCCACTTAATTAACGTTCCAAATCTTCAACAATGTCGAACGCATAACTATTATGAGGTCTGCTTGTTTAAGAAAACAGTGCATGATGTGTCGCTAGAATGACAGATGTATGTGGGCTGCCTGTTTCTGAAACGCACTCAGATCCAATTTCTAGTGTAAGGTACTGAATATGGAGGCCACATTTAACTCTTACAGTATCTTACCCAAGGGCCTAGATTTGGCTTGAACATGGGGGGGGTTACAGTGTGAAGAATTTACATGTTTCCATTGATTGTACTTGTTTTTTTTATTTGGGGGGGGGGGGGGTACCTCCTCCCATCCCCCTGGAAACTACGCACCTGATCTTACCTTTTCATTTATCAACTAAAACCTTCTATGTGTGAACACAGATTATGTTTTACACAGACATATACAGCTGAGACACCCACCTTCACGTCATAATTACAGTGAGATGAAATCTAAACGCTTAATTCGACAGGTGATTATGAACAGCCAATCAGAATGCAGCTCAGCTGCACGAGCCACGAACAGATACTTAATGTTTTTTTTTTACAAAACATGCCACTTTATTCCAAAAACTTTTATCTAAAAAGAAACTATGCATATAATGTGCTTTAAAGCGAAAGCAAATTATTTATTGCAAATGACATTCATAATTTTATCAAATGTATCAAGAATGTCAGCGTTCCCACCTGCCCCAAGCAGCAGCAGCAGCACCGCGGCAATCAGCACATCGAATGGCGGCATTAAAACATTGTAACACGCTGTCAAAACTTCCGTTCGGTTCACACTGATGAATGCATCAGTCACATATCTACTGTAGACGCTGATGTCTCTTTTGGCAGTACAGTAACAGCAAGAGTTTACTTGAACTTTACCTTCTTCAGAAGGGAATAAAACACTGGCGATGTGGTCAGTGACAGAATTTGTCCAGCCAGGTTTCCTCGTATAATTCCATGATATGTGAAAGTCCCCCAATTGAAAATCGCGGCGTGTAGTTGCCAGTTGGATTCTGTACGCACTTGTCCGCTTTCTAACCTCCTCCACATGAGCCCTGTAGCTCCGCCCCCTTTAAAGAACGCGCATCTGATTGTACAGCAGGGGAGACAGATGGGTATTGGAGTTCTGCAACATGTACAACCACACACAAAGTAGTCTAGACAGACAGACAGCCAGACAGCCAGACATACATACAGATAGACAGACAGATAGACAGATAGATAGACAGATAGATAGATAGATAGATAGATAGATAGATAGATAGATAGATAGATAGATAGACAGGCATGTGTTTATTCTACTTCTTTCAGCCTACAGCATTTGTCTTTAAATTGAATGAGGGAGGAGCTTATGGGGTCATGAGGTCAACTGACTGTCAAAAACAGGAGCTGTAACCAGCTCTGGGTGATTGAGATGTGGTGTGATTTATTTTACAATTCATATATATTTATATCTATTTCATATACTCAATATTGCATTTGAAGTGTCCAAATTGTTTTTATCACATTGCATGGTGTTAATGCATTTGTAAACTCTGAAACAGATTAAAATACACATAAAATCCGAGTTCGGCCTCTAGAAAAATGCACAAAAGTTTAAGATACATTATCAGATACATGATCCTTTCATTCCAAATACCATCAGGTGCATAACTGCCCATCACAATCCAGCAAAACAGGTTTGCATGTACCAGATACATCAGGAAACCCATATTGTGCAACACGGAAGCTGTCAAGTTAAGGGATGTGATACTGTGCTTCAATGCTTTTTTTCACATTCACTTTTTAAAAGTCTGACCCACAAATCAAGTTGGTGATCTACTTTTTTTCTTTTTTTGCTATTGGCCTACAAAGAACATTCCTCATGTTCATCAGTCGTTAGAACTAGAACACTTTTTTTTATTTTTTACGTGGTTTGGCACTGGCTTTAAGCAGTGCTCCCTTGGTGGATTTAAATATGCTGTGGGTTGTTTATGACATACACTAAACTCACACTTTAAACCGGACTTCTAAGTGTGAAAATCATTATAGCTGGTTTTAATTATACCATGAAAAAACTGATGGTTCAAGTGTTCATTGGAGGAGTTTGAATCTTCCAAGTTCCAATACTGATTAGTGCATAGTATACCAAGGTAGGAAGGCATCAAAGCACATCCGAATCCAATGTTTGTGTAACATGCTGTCTACTAAGATGCCTAAGTCTGGCTGATGTTTGAAGAAAAAGGTACCGTTTAAGGTACCAGGGCCGTCATAATGGTGGTACCCTCAAGGAGACCTTTTTTGTACCTGTAGTTAAAATGTATAACTCGTTCTGAGTACACAATTGTACCCTAAGGACATTTTAAAGGTGCATTTATATGTTTTGTTCCTCTAGGAGCAAAAATAAATAAATACATATTTGTCTCCTTAAGGGTACAAATATGTACCCAAAACAAGGGTACCACTTCAGTGACAGCTTTGTATCTTAAAGGGACAGTTCCCCCAAAAATTAAAATTCTCTCATCATTAACTCACCCTCATGCCATCCCAAATGTCTATGACTTTCTTTTCTTCTTCTGAACACAATGGAGATTTTTAGAAAAGAAATCTCAGCTCTGTAGACCCAAACAATGCAAGTGAATGGTGGCCAGAACTTTGAAAGTCCAAAAAGGATATAAAGGCAGCATAAATGTAATCCATCCGACTCCAGTGGTTAAGTCCATAACTTCAGAAGCGGTATGATAGGTGTGGGTGGCGATATGCATGAAGAATGCGAATCGCCAAAAACAAAAGAAGAAGAATGTGAAAGTGAAAATCGAGATTTATTGTAAAAAAGGACTTCAAAGTTTATCTGTTTCTCCCCCACACGTCATATCACTTCTGGAGATATGGGTTTAAACACTGGAGCAGTATGGATTACTTTTATGCTGCCTTTATGTGCTTTTTGGACCTTCAAAGTTCTGGCCACCATTCATTTGCATTGTGAGGACCTTCAAAGGTGAAATATTCCTCTAAAAATCTTCATTTGTGCTCAGAAGAAGAAAGTCAAACACATCTGGGATGGCGTGAGGGTGAATAAATTATGAGAGAATTTTCATTTTTTGGGAAACTATCCCTTTAAACAGCATCTTTTTATAAGTATATTAGTAAAGAAAAAAATATTGTTCTCATTAATAGTTGCTTGGTTACTTTGTTCATTTAAATCTGTTTTAATTTATTGCACATGATGTTATGATGCCTTGGAAAAGCTAGTCTGTTACAGGGACAGTTTACCCAAAAATTATCATTTACTAACCCACATGTCGAATGTTAGGGACTGACAGCCTCAGTCACCATTCATTTATACTGTAAAGAAATACAATTAGTAAATAGTGAACTATCCCTTTAAGCCATCGTCTGACCGTGCAGCCAGGTAGCCTCCTTTGGTTTTTGACTCCTGTACTTCTTGTTGGTTGAGCCACAAGGGGTTGCAACTTGCAACCCAGTAACCACACTTCCCACAAATCCTTTCCTGCAAGGATGTCCCCTCAAACAAGATAGCCATCTTTGTCTCAAAAGAGTCCAAAAATTGTCTTCCTACCTCCCCAGAACAGCTGCATCACTCATAGTTGGATAGATCACCTAGCAACTCCTTTAGAGTTGTGTTTATGCCCAATAACACATATGCCGAGCAGCATGTACACACTAGACACACAATAAAGGCTTCTGTGCTTGTCATTCATGTGTTGCATTCTAAACAACAGGATGAGTAAGTGAGAGGGGCCGTGAATGTGGGTGGGCTCGGGTCATTATTATCATACAAAGTTGCATATCTTGCACTCAGCTCTCACCTTATTCTCCAAATGCGTGTGTTTGTGTGGAGTGGAAGAGAGCTTCGACCGAGCCTTTGAGATGGAAATGTGTGCAGCTACTGCTGCTTAAAACCGAAAGGGGCCATACGGCTCATCCCTTTGATCTGTCTATGGATGGGACGGTTAACCCACAATACACAGTGACAGACGTCGTTCTAGAACAGGTGTTACTGTTTGTGACCACAAACTGAATTGGAGATTTATAAATAATGTGTTGGGTTTCAGAGTTAGGAACAGGGTTTGTTTGGTGGTTTATGGTTGGTTGTCAATGTTGTATCTACTTAAAGTAATATTTTGGGTTCAATACAAGCTGAGCTCAATCGACAGCATTTGTGGCATAATGTTGATTAACACAAAAATTAATTTCGACTCGTCCATCCTTTTCATTAAAAAAGTACAAATCTGGGTTACAATCAGGCACTTACAATGGAAGTGAATGGGGCCAATCTGTAAACGTTAAAATACTCACTGTATCAAAGCTTTAGCCACAATACGTAAACAATATGCATCTTAATATGATTTCAGTGTTCATCACTTATTAACGTTTTCTCTGTAAATTACATCCAATTTTACAACTTTGTTCCCATGACGAAGATTAAGACAACTTTACAGCTTAAATAATACACGTTTTAACAGAAGAATTCATGTACAGTAAGTGCTTTTATAAAATTATAAACTTCACATTTCTGCCTTTAAACCCTCCAAAATTCACTTCCATTGCAAGTTCCTTACTGTAACCTAAATTTTTTAATTTTTAAATTTTTTAATAAAAGGAGGGATGAGTCAAAATTATTTTTTTGTGGTGACACAATCAACATTATGCCACAAATTGTGTTGTTTGAACTTAGCTTGTATTAAACCCAGAATATTCCTTTAATGGCTTTCCCTGTTGTTTCATTTAAGTCTCATGTTTGTTTCTGAAGTTTTTTCTAAATTATAAGAAGAAATATTAAATAGACACAAATGAGACTGGTGATGTACAGACAGTAAGAGTAGGCCTATAAAGTTATGAAATTCATGTGGATAGCATAGCTCAGAAGATTTGGTCTTTGAAGAATTTGATGAAAAATGTTTAAAGAGATAGTTCACCCAAAAGTGAAAAGTCTCTCATCATTTCTTATACTCATGCCATCCCAGATGTGTATGACTTTCTTTCTTCTGCAGAACACAAATGAAGATATCTCAGCTCTGTAGGTCCATACCATGCAAGTGAATGGGGTCCAAAACTTTGAAGCTTCAAAAAGCACATAAAGGCAGCATAAAAGTAATCCATGTCTTCTGAAGCGATCCAGTCGGTTTTGGGTGAGAACAGGCCAAAATACTGCTTTTACACAATAAATCTTGACATCAGCAGTCTCCTTGGCTTGATTACACTTCTTAGCGCAATCTAGCATTCTGCGCACACATCAAGCACTAGGAAGTGTTATCGAACTTGAAATCATGATTTTGCCTAGAAACTGCACTAGCAAGATGTGAAGTTAAAAAATTAGTTACATTTTTGTCTGTTCTCACCTAAACCTGACTGGTTCACTTCAGAAGACATGGATTAAAACACTGGGGTCATATGGATTACTTTTTTTGCTGCATTTATGTGATTTTTGGAGCTTCAAAGTTTTGGACCCCATTCACTTGCATTGTATGGACCTACAGAGCTGAGATATTCTTCTAAAAATCTTCATTTGCGTTCTGCAGGAGAAAGAAAGTCATACACATCTGGGATGACATGAGGGTGAGTAAATGATGAGAAAATATCTTCTTTTTTTTTTTTTTTTTTTTTTTGGTGAACTATTCCTTTAAGATCATATTGAAATCTTTTGATTGCAGACATTTGGTATCTGAGCACAGTTTGAGACATTGTTGAGATCTCTTCTGAAACTGTAGAAGAGATACATGAGATTACTGCAATCGTTTTGCTGCATAGGAGAAATCATTTAGGATATAAAAAATAAATCATTTGTGATTTTTCTTTCCTATGGGGTAACAAAAATTAGCCCATAAATTGTTAACCAGGACAAGAGAGGAAAAACTTGATTAGATTTGAAAACAAAAGGGTTAAGTCTATGAATTAAGTGCTGGCAAAGTATAAACAGAATTTACCAAACCAATGAGAAGGAAACAGCCATTGTTTGTTGTGGATGATAAGACTAAAGCTTAAATTAAAGCCGCACATTAGCTTGGAGTAAGACAAACAAAAAATTTCCTGGAACCATTGACACTCTCTCTTATATGAATTCTAATAACAGTACGTCATATTGGTATGAACGAACATTACATTTATATAGCACTTTTCTGACACTACACTCAAAGTGCTTTACACAGTGAACAGGGGACTCTCCTCAGCCACCACCAGTGTGCAGCATCCACCTGGATGATGCGATGGTAGCCATAGTGCAACCAGTCCAGTACACTCACCACACACCAGCTATTGGTGGAGAGGAGAAAGTAGAGTTATAGAGCCAGTTAATGGATGGGGATTATTAGAAGGCCATGATTGAGAAGGGCCAATGGGGGGAATTTGGCCAGGACACCAGAATTACACCTCTTCTCTTTATGAGAAGTGCCCTGGGATTTTTCTTCTCCCCAATTAGGAATGCCCCATTCCCAATGCACTCTAGGTCCTCGTGGTGGCATAGTGACTTGCCTCAATCCAGGTGGCAGAGGACAAATCTTAGTTGCCTCCACATCTGAGACAGTTAATCCATGCATCTTATCATGTTGCTTGTTGAGTGTTACCACAGAGACCTAGCATGTGTGGAGGCTTCACACTATTCTCCATGGCATCCACACACAACACAGAGAGTGAGAACTACATTATAGCAACCACAAGAGCTTAACCCAACATGACTGTAACCACCCTAGCAACCAGGCCAATTTGTTGCTTAGGAAGCCTGACTGGAGTCACTCAGCACACCCTGGATTTGAACTTGCAACTCCAGGTGTGGTAGTCAGCATCTTTACTTGCTGAGCAAGCCAGGCTCCCCCAGTGCCCTGGGATTTTTAATGACCATAGGGAGTCAAGACCTCAGTTTAACATCTCATCTGAAGGACAGTGCATTTTTACAGTATAGTGTCCCAGCCACTATACTGGGGCATTAGGACCCACACAGACCACAGGGTGAGCACTCCCTGCTGGCCTCCCTAATACTTCTTCCAGCAGCAACCTTAGTTTTTCCCCAGGAGGTCTCCCATCCAGGTACTGGCCAGGCTCAACCCTGCTAAGCTTCAGTGGGCATCTGGTCTTGAGCTACAGGGCGATATGGCTGCTGGCTGGTACATATTGAAAATCTACTTCTTTTGCAGTCATGAAGATGAGAGAACAGAGTTGGAGTCTTGATCTTGTGGTCTTGATCTTGACCTCATTAGACAACAAACATGGCCTTGATCTGAGTCTCGAAACTTAAAGTCAACATGGCATTTGCACAAAAAAAGGAATGCCATGTTGAAAAAAAAAAATAATGTGAAAAATATGATGCAAAACTTTTCATCAGGACTTTGATTGGCATTGATTGGATCTTGAAAAGGTCTCTATATGAGAGGTGGTTGGAGTGGCCAGATTGAAAAATATGAGGGCTTGGTGATGTCAATTGAAAAGGAAAGTTGTTTCAGAGGTAGAGCCAGTTAAAACGATTAGAATACGACAAACATTGTATTAACATGCATCAATGAATTCTTCACATTAAGACCAGGGATGTGTATTAAGAAAGTAAATAGGGTACATTTTGATTTAATATTGACTTAAAAGACTTTTGGTCCAGATCTGGGTCTCTGCTTATGGTCTCAGACAAGACCGCAGTCTATTCCCTCAACTATACTCAAACACGTTAACGTCACAATTACAAAAAATTTGCCAGAATTCCAACAGCTACTCAACCACTGTATAAAGTGGCTCAGAGTTTAAATTGAATGCTGCAATAAATTTGGAATGTTCTCTATTTAAAATAAACAGCCTGATACTTGGACTGACAGGTCTTGGTCTGGATTTGTGCCTCAAGGGGTCTAGTCTTGATATGGGTCTAAGCCTCCAAATATTTAGCCTTGTCTTCAACTCTGAGAGAGAGCATACAAAAGTACTGTAAATCCATGAGAATTATATGCGTGAAATAATATACAGGTGCATCTCAATAAATTAGAATGTCGTGGAAAAGTTCATTTATTTCAGTAATTCAACTCAAATTGTGAAACTCGTGTATTAAATAAATTCAATGCACACAGACTGAAGTAGTTTAAGTCTTTGGTTCTTTTAATTGTGATGATTTTGGCTCACATTTAACAAAAACCCACCAATTCACTATCTCAAAAAATTAGAATACATCATAAGACCAATAAAAAAAACATTTTTAGTGAATTGTTGGCCTTCTGGAAAGTACGTTCATTTACTGTATATGTACTCAATACTTGGTAGGGGCTCCTTTTGCTTTAATTACTGCCTCAATTCGGCGTGGCATGGAGGTGATCAGTTTGTGGCACTGCTGAGGTGGTATGGAAGCCCAGGTTTCTTTGACAGTGGCCTTCAGCTCATCTGCATTTTTTGGTCTCTTGTTTCTCATTTTCCTCTTGACAATACCCCATAGATTCTCTATGGGGTTCAGGTCTGATGAGTTTGCTGGCCAGTCAAGCACACCAACACCATGGTCATTTAACCAACTTTTGGTGCTTTTGGCAGTGTGGGCAGGTGCCAAATCCTGCTGGAAAATGAAATCAGCATCTTTAAAAAGCTGGTCAGCAGAAGGAAGCATGAAGTGCTCCAAAATTTCTTGGTAAACAGGTGCAGTGACTTTGCTTTTCAAAAAACACAATGGACCAACACCAGCAGATGACATTGCACCTCAAATCATCACAGACTGTGGAAACTTAACACTGGACTTCAAGCAACTTGGGCTATGAGCTTCTCCACCCTTCCTTCAGACTCTAGGACCTTGGTTTCCAAATGAAATACAAAGCTTGCTCTCATCTGAAAAGAGGACTTTGGACCACTGGGCAACAGTCCAGTTCTTCTTCTCCTTAGCCCAGGTAAGACGCCTCTGACGTTGTCTGTGGTTCAGGAGTGGCTTAACAAGAGGAATACTGTAGCCAAATTCCTTGACATGTCTGTGTGTGGTGGCTCTTGATGCCTTGACCCCAGCCTCAGTCCATTCCTTGTGAAGTTCACCCAAATTCTTGAATCGATTTTGCTGGACAATCATAAGGCTGCGGTTCTCTCGGTTGGTTGTGCATCTTTTTCTTCAACACTTTTTCCTTCCACTCAACTTTCTGTTAACATGCTTGGATACAGCACTCTGTGAACAGCCAGCTTCTTTGGCAATGAATGTTTGTGGCTTACCCTCCTTGTGAAGGATTGTCTTCTGGACAACTGTCAGATCAGCAGTCTTCCCCATGATTGTGTAGCCTAGTGAACCAAACTGAGAGACCATTTTGAAGGCTCAGGAAACCTTTGCAGGTGTTTTGAGTTGATTAGCTGATTGGCATGTCAAAATATTCTAATTTTTTGAGATAGTGAATTGGTGGGTTTTTGTTAAATGTGAGCCAAAATCATCACAATTAAAAGAACCAAAGACTTAAACTACTTCAGTCTGTGTGCATTGAATTTATTTAATACACGAGTTTCACAATTTGAGCTGAGTTACTGAAATAAATGAACTTTTCCACGACATTCTAATTTATTGAGATGCACCTGTATATGTGATGTCGTCAGTTTCTTTGTATAGACTACGTAACACATCCTTACATTTTACTGACTTGATTTAATAGGTATCCCCTCCGATCTGATCAACACCATCTGGAGCTTGTAATGTAGCGAAACTTGTTGAATCCAACACTGTATCACAAATTCTACCATAACACATTGTATGATGATGTGTCATGATGACCACATTGATAAACATATCTAAAAGATGCACAACAGAGTTGTGTGTCCTGCAGCCATACAGTGGCTTTTGCTGTTCCACCTAAAAGGACAAAGTTCCTCCTCGCTAAAAATAAAAGACAATTATACAGTGATAATGGCTTTTGTTTTCCCAGAGGAAATGCTCTTATTAAACGAGCTACAGCATTTCTCTAACTGGGTCTTATGACTCGCACCTTTATTGCTCCGTGAGCCTGTATTGTCATTGATAAGCTGCATTATTTTGTATGCCTTTAATGTAAATTAGACTTGTAGCTTACCAAACATGCTATCTCTGCTGAAAGCACCAACTTAGACAAACAAGAATTTCATCGATGGTCCAGGTTAAATACATTATTACTAGTTAATGCATAACTCATACAAATAGCTTTTTGGCTGAACTTGATTTAATTGTAGTCAGTGGTTTCAAGTGTTTGAAATTAGTTTTCTTAACTTAAAATAACTATGTAATCTCAACACAAACACTTTGTGTAGCAAGAAACCTAGTTGAATTGGATAAACCCAACAATATTAGGCGTGTCATTGTAACTCAAATCAATCTTTTTAAATTCTTTATGTACTAACTAGAGCAAGTGAATGGTAGCATGATAATTACATGCTGGTTGGAAGCACTACGGTGTAATTTTGTAACTATGCCTACTGAATTGCCTACTACATTTCCCTACTTTCATTGGATAGTTTAGAAACGCCCATCCTGGTTTGAAAATGACCACATATTGGGAAACACCAATTATTGTTCCGCAGAGACCTATTCTTCCAGTTTTATCAATGCTACATTAACACCACAAAAAGTATTACTGTAGTCCCAACTCAAATGGATTAAGTAAACACAATGAAATCATGTTGTGACAAAATGTTCTAGAATTGTGTTGCTTTCATTTTAAAGGGGTCATGACATGCATTTATTTTATTTTTTTTATATGTTTCTTGAGGTTCACTAAAGTTTAAAAAAACAACAACAACAGACATATATTTGTAACACATTATCATTTTCCACCCTCATTCTGACACTCTGTCAAAAACCCTCAGTTTTGGTGCTGCTTCTCCTTTAAGAATTGATGTAAATGCCCATTGTTTTGATTGGCACTCTGCTCTTGACTGACCGGCCATCTCACTGCTCACCACTACTGGGTGGGCTATGGATGTGATTAAAGGTAAAGTAGCCGTTTATGTGTTGTTGTGGAGGCGATCTGATGCAAATGTCTACCACAGGGTGACATCACAACATGGAGGAAGTAGAAAACGAGTCATTTTGGAAGCTTGGTTTCAACATATATTCTTTTTGCAGTGAGGAAGAAGTTTTGAGTTCTGAAACTTACAGTAAGTTTTTATATTACAATGACCTCTTATATGTTAAAAGATCAATGAAAATGTGATTCCTCATGTCATGACCACTTTAATAAGTAAAATGAACAAGCAGCAAAAATTCTTGGGGTGGAAAATATCATTGTGGACATTCAGTGGTTCAATTAGCCACTTCACGGTCTTTTAATGCTATCTAGCAAACACATTTGTACATTTATATCAAAATTCTTTCACCTACAGTACTGTGCAAAAGTCTTAGGCACATAAGATGTTTCACAAAAACATTTGTCTTAAGATGGTTATATATATCTGCTACTTTAGTGTGTCAATAGGGAATATACATTTTATACTCTCAAACATTCCTTTTGTAAATAGAAGAACAGGGAGCCCTGCAACAGATGGCATGGCCCTCACAGAGCCACCCACTGAACATCGGGTCAGTCTGGGATTACAAGAAGAGACAGAAGTAACTGAGACAGCCTAAATAAACAAAAGAACTGTGGCAAATTCTCCAAGAAGCTTGGAACATCCTATATGCGAACGAGCTAGAAAAACTGTGTCCAGGTGTAAGTTGGAGATTTGTTGCTGTTTTGAAGGCAAAAGTTTTCACACCAAATATTGATGTAGCTGTTTTTCTGTTTACTGGACTTTGTATGACATAAATGGATTAATGAAAACTATTTATGTCATTATTTATTTTGTTATTTTTTTCTGAGAAATTCTAACTTTGAAAGTTTTCACAAGTGCCTAAAATTTTGCACAGTACTATATATCTTACCATAATATAGTGGACATGTTATGCTCTAACACATACAGTATGACTAACTTCTCAAAATAAAGGAAAACTTTGATAAAAAAAAAAAAAGAGAGAGTTACGCACTTCAAATAACTTAAATAATTTTGCCGAATGGCTGATATCACCTCTAGTATGTGTGATGTCATTTCATAATATATATATCTTCAATTAAAGGTCACAGTATCATAACAGGGAGGTCAATAAATCAAAGGACACACAAAAAAACCTCCACTATCAGTGTTAAAATGACACATTCACCACAAAGGAATACATGTTATTGAGAGAATGTAATACTAAAAACTTAATTCTATGGAAAAAATGTAGAAATCTAATGATTAATGCTGCCTGCGTGTGCTATCGGAATTATCCTACTTCCCACTTATGAAGTGGTAATTACAAGTACGTCACGTTCAAGTGCTTTGTTGTCGGAAAGAACAGGAAACATGGACAACGCCAGGTTCATTCATACATATTTTTGTGGTACTTTTATTTTGACACCATAATACCTATTACTCAGTTAGCCTGTTGACGTTGATGAATTTTGGTCAAATAACAGCTACTTTCACTGTGCAAAACTGTACAATATGCATCAAATGGTTGCTGATATGCATAACTGAATATGACTAAAACTACAAGCGATAACAATTAGCTGTATTAATCACTACAGAAACTGTACTCTCCTCCGCCATGTAGAAAGTTTACGACTTTCTCCCATCTCGGAAACTCAGGTATCAAAATTATCTCAGAGATTCCCAGTCGTAATTACAAACTTGAGGGGTCGTTCGTGTGCAACTTCCGAGTGGGAAACTTGTCTTTACGATAATTCTGATAGCACGTGAAGGCAGCATTAGAACTTATTTTTGTCAAAGATGATTGGCTTGCATCTCTGGGTACATGAGGAAATGACATTAGCACAATAATTGAAAACTATTTCAATTCTCAAGAATTTGACACAATAATAATGTTAATGTATTTATTCTTTTTAAACAAGCCTATTTAAATTGAACTTGGGTGAAACATTATAAACACCATAACTTGTAGTGGGGACTTAAAAGGCACCGAATTATAGGAATCACCTAACAATCTTTTATTATTATTATTTTATACAAGAAAATACAGTCTTAATCGAAGTTCTGCTCACTCTGGGATGTGGTAACTATGGAAATGAATAGTTTTTATTTCACAGAGATATAATATCAAAGGAGAGGATGCAATGTAAACAAGAAATCCAATTAAATCAAACGAGGCACAAACCATTTTCAGCCTCTCGTCTTTCATCAGTATTCATTAATTCGCTCAATTTCTCCTCGCCGAAAAGGGATCTTACATAATACAAACAACTGAGTTTAACGCCACTTTCTCTCTGTTCCAGATGACAGGACCTCCAGCGGGCTCTGATAAGGGGTCGATTAGCAGATTTGAGCTTTCAAAGCCGAGCAGCTTCATTAAGTCACTATTAAACACTGTGCAATCTGACTGTCACTAATGGCAGTGTGGAGGACAGGCGTAACTGATGAGCGGAAACTACACAGCTCAGTGGGTTTCTGTAGACGGAGAATTAGAGAACGTTAAACAAATGGAAGGGAAAAGCAAAGAGAGTGCAGATTTATTTCCTTTTAACACAAATATATGAGCACTTGATGGCTAACCTTATCCTCTTTTGTGTTCCACAGAAGAAAGTCATACAAGTTTGGAACAACATGAGGGTGAGTAAATGCTGACAGACCACTCATGTTTGGGTTAACTATGCACTGAAAACCCAAATAAGTTGACAATTGATTGAGTAAACTCATTCCCTCAGGAGCATAGATATTTGAGTTATGAGCCCAAAACTTGACATTTCAAATAATATTTATTTAAGACAACTTGATCTTTCCAGTAATGACAACATTAGGGTTACAGTGTGCCTTTAAAGGAATAGTTCACCTAAAAATGAAAATGTTCTCATCATTTACTCACCCTCATCCCAGATGTGTTTGACTTTCTTTCTTTTGCTGAACACAATCAAAGATTTTTAGGAGAATATTTCAGCTCTGTAGGTCCTCACAATGCAAGTGAATGATGACCAAAATTTTGAAGCTCCAAAATGCATATAAAGGCAGCATAAAAGTAATCCATGAGACTGCAGTGGTTAAATCCATGTCTTCAGAAGAAATATAATGTGTGGGTGAGAAACAGATCCATATTTAAGTCCTTTTGTACTCTCAATCTCCAATTTCACATTCTTCTTCTTTTGTTTTTGCCGATTTTCATTCTTTGTGCATATCGCCACCTACTGGGCAGGGAGGAGAATTTATAGTAAAAACACACTTAAATATTGAACTGTTTCTCACCCACACCTATCATATTGCTTCTGTAGATATAGATTTAACCACTGGAGTCTTATGTATTACTTATTTGATGCCTTTATGTGAAATTTTGGTACCCATTCTCTTGCATTGTGAGGACCTACAGAGCTGAGATATTCTTCTAAAAATCTTTGTTTGTGTTCAGCAGAAGAAAGAAAGTCATACACATCTGGGATGGCATGAGTGTGAGTAAATGATGAGAGAATTTTCATTTTTGGGTGAACTATGCCTTTAAGGCTCAGGTCAACTCCTGAATTAAGAATAATTGATTATAGAAGCTAATAAATGGAATCTGGAGCTCAAATGTGTTGTTCTAAATGGACATACAGTGGAAACAGATTTCTACTGAAGCGCCATAATAGGTAATAATGGTTTCCATCACCCATTATGAAACCTATTTGGCCATAAATCTCTGTCTCTCTCAGTCTGTGTGACAGTATTCGATACAGCCCTGCTGTCTCTGATGTATTTCATAATGAAAATAGACAAAAGCAGGCAAGTAAACTAACTGCACACAACAAATTCTGTCTAGTCAAGTTGTAGGCTCATTATAGCACAAAAATATTGTGCTGCAATCAGACATGCATTACAGTAACATTCATTTCAAAACACAGCAATTCTTGTGGAACTCTCAACAATATAAAAAGCAGTAACTTCTATTTATTTTGAACAGTTTGAACAGTTCAGAGAAAAAAGAACCATCTTTTTTTAGAATATTTGCCACTAGTCATATACTGTATGTACACACACACACTGTAAAAGAAGTTTGTCATGTTTCACTTTCAATGTGTCAGTCAGTCTACTTAAATTACTCTGCCTACTTTTCTCAGCCTTAGAACGGCTCTTTCATATATCATGAAAATCCAATCATTCTGACAGGTTCATAGTTTTGTGTCAAGCTAAAGTGTGAATAGTTTGGTCTGAAATCATCTTGATTCAAATAAATCAGACGAAAATTCAGACTGCACTTGCCACATAGCAGAGAGTGGCATACTTTTAATCAACTGTCTAACACATCTAATATACAGGCAAGTTTAATGCAGCTATCTAAACCTGTAGTTTCTTTTTGTTGTAATGATTAGCCCTCTTAATTTTTATACAAATAATGGTTCTGGTGATTACATTTAAGAGTGCTTTGAAACATTAATTACTTTACCTCCCAACATGTGATTTATATTTAGGGAGTTTTTAATGTGATGCAATGACAGCTCATGAATGGTTTCCACAATGTAATATTTTCTTTTTCTTTTCTTTTTTTCCAAAATGGAATTTCCCCCAAGAAGTCTCAATGGTGTTGAGATTATGTATATATCGATAAACATACAGTCTATATAACTAATAAAAATAAAACATCATGGAAGTTCCTATAACATCCTAAAGTGACATTGTTATCTGGGCCACCAGAATATTTATCTTTCTATTTTATGTTGCAGTGGAATTCTCCTGACAATGTTCTATATAAAAACACAGTTTTAAATGAACACCAGCAGTGTGGTGTGGACATCAGCAGAGTCTTGAGGCAAACACCCTCGTTTAATAAAACACTGCCCTACTTTCTCGAGAGGATCTGATGCCAAAGAAAAAATATCCACTACAACAAACACAAATAGAGGAGTTTAGGGAGGAGTTTAATAATATCAAGTCATATATAAGTAAACTATTTCTTAACTTAAACATATAAATGTATGTATATATATATATATATATATATATATATATATATATATATATATATATATATATATATATATATATATATATATATATATATATATATATATATATATATATATATATATTTTTTTTTTTTTTTTTTTTTGTATGATTATTTATACATTTATATACATAAATAAAAATGTATGTTTATCGATTTATAACTTCAAACTGAGAATTGCTCTTACAGGTAATTAATTTAAATCAATTAATATTAATAATTATTAACAATAGCATTGAATTATTAATAACAACATTTTATGACCCTGCATATTTCATTATACTTAATATTTTAATAATTTTATAATATGGAATATACATCATTCCATATAAATTATACATATATGAAATATTAAATATATTGCATAAAATTATATTAAATATTATTTATATTTCAGATTATATGAAATAGAAATTATAGCATAAATTATATTATAGCACAGCATATGAAATTAAGAAATGGATGACATTTTTGTATTATTTATAATAAATATATTAATATAAATTATATATGTTCAATATGTTATTAAATTAATTGCATTAATATATTAATTATATTTTAAATATTATATATTATTAAATTATATAAAATTATATATATTATTAACAATAGCATTAAATTATTAATAACAAAGTTGTTTATGACCCAGCATAATTCATTATACTTAATATTTTAATAATTGTATAAAATGTAATATACTGTACATCATTCCATATAAATTATACATTGCACAAAATTATATGAAATATTTATATTTCAGTTATATGAAATATAAATTATAGCATAAAATATAATATTATAGCATAGTAAATGAAATATAATATAATAATAACAACAATATTTTTTCAATGTGACTACATATAATATTAAATTGTTATTATTTTAATTATATATTAAATATTATATATTGCTTTCAATTTATTATGGTTCCATTTTGCCAATTGCTCTGAAATTAAACTACATTTAATGTACTGTATAAATATAAGAAAATATATATATATATATAAATATATTAAAACATATGTCTCCATTCCTGAAAAAAAAATTACAAAATGAAAAAGAGCAGTGCAGGGTTAAACACCTTGTCTAGGCCATAAATATGGTCCAATGAAGGGCCCTGCGAAATTTGAACATTAGTTTTCCTTTTCACAATACAGAAGTTTCAACAATTTATCCAACAATCAATGCAGTCCTCTCTCTGAGATGTAACCTCACCATAAAGAGACACTTTGGAGACACCAACAACACCTTGATGTGACCTCTTCTGTCTGAAAGCATACACCTCATGAGAGAAAGCTGCCACTTGCTAACTGAGCATATACAATTTCTGATTTTACTCTCCAACAATCGTTGTTAAACACTACAGCCTACACGCACCGTCCGGTCGATATCACACATTCCGTTGCCATAGAGACCTGAGATCGGCTCACTCACCAATCCCAATGAGTCATAAGACCGAAAACAGAATTGGGAGAATTTACCACAATCTTCACATTATCAGTGATGTGAACTGAAAGGAAACACAATCAACATCATTACACAATTACTACAAAAAAAGGAGAATGTGTTTGCGTGTGGTATTTCAAAGTAGTTGATTAATTTGAGTTTTGCAAAGGCTGATTCTTGTGACTGAAACTTTTCCCCATGATGGCCCACCCTGCTAGACAACCAATAAGCTGGTTTGCCAGTCAATGAGGTAGCAAGGCAATGAGGTAAAATAGCTCTTAGGGGAAAAAATGACAGCACTTCTATGATTTAAAGGTGAAGTGTGTATTTTCTACGCCACTAGCATCACTAAACGGAATTGCATAAATAATGACTGTTTTCAAACAGGTCTCCCAAACACTCCCCTAGTCTTCCATTATTTAGTTAAGCAGACAGTTCCAGCCCCAAACTCACGCCACTAGGTGAGCCGATGTTGCTGTGTCGGCCTGGTCAGGATGCTAAAGCAAAGCAATGTTTTGATGGCACCTCAGAGCAATAGTGTTCACTTATTTCAGAAAAATCAAGTATTTAAACATCAAAGAAATTGTATGTTTCACCTTTAAAGACTTAAAGGTCTATTGATTAAGATTTCCATAAAAAGAAAGCTAAAATCCTGAATGACCACTGGCAGTGTAACCAAAAGCACTTGATGCATATGAAAAAGATGGAATCCATCTGTTCCTTCTCAGCATGCCTTGTGCTGTGCTCTGGTTTCTGGTCTCTGTGCTAATTAACCTAGATGTGGATATTAATATTGCGCTGGAGATGAAAGCAGCACTGGAGTGGAAATGGGGCAGATTTTAGGGTGGCATCAGAATGAAGTGGGTCACTCCCACCCCTGTGTGACAGGAGAGTCAACTATATTAAAATACCCATGGGCTCTTTTTAATTGCTCATTACCCGATGGGCTATGGGTATGGTGACAAATGCAGACTGCTCTTAGAGGAGACATTTTTGGTGTAACGTAAGATTCTGCAAAATATTTTGAGAAAACTTTGAAACTTTCTCACCCATATATATCATATCACTTCTGAAGACATGGCTTTAACCACTGGAGTCGTTTGGATTACTTTTATGCTGCCTTTATATGCTTTTTGGACCTTCAAAGTTCTGGCCACCATTCACTTGCATTGTATGGACATACAGAGCTGAAATATTCTTCTAAACTCTTCATTTGTGTTTTGCAGGAGAAAGAAAGTCTTGCAAATCTTGGATGACATATGGGTGAGTAAATGATAAGAATTTTAATTTTTGGGTGAACTATGCCTTTAAACGGATTAAAGTGGATGTGGTCTTAAACTAAATGGAGAATATCCAAAGCCAGAGCAAATTTACACTGCTATTAACACTGTTTTTAACCGAGAACTGAGATATCTAATGGTAAAAAGCTTGAGCAGTTTGAAGCCCCACAATAACAGGCTTTTCTCTGTTGCATTTTTCCACCAGCAGGCCATGTCTGAGTCTTGCGTGGCACTCTATCCCATTTCTGTTCATCTGTGTTGCTGTTGAGTCCACCAGCATAGTCAAAGGTCAGTTCTTCACACCGCTCTATATGTCGGTTCGCAAACAGTGCGAGTCTGAGCATCAGTGAGGGCACACGTACCGGCACCTTGACCAGGTTGGGCTGGCACGAGTGGTTGATGAACCGTCCCAAATTTCCCACATACACAGGGTCTAAAAACATCTGGGTGACCCTGTCTCCTCCACTGTGCTCCTGAACAGTGATGATGTAATTCATATCATTGGGAGTCTGGGACAGCTGGCGACGATGTGCCTCATGAGGCCCGATGATTTCCCCTGCGTACTCGCACACAAAGCGGCCACAAGGGAGGCGATCTAAAGTCTCCACCCCAAGCCTTTGTCCTTGGTGCTGAAGACACCAATGCAGACCGTGATCCCATTTTGGACCACATGGTTTTGGAAGGACTTGCTGAAGGCACATAAGGCATTGCACTCAAACACAGGCCTGCTGTAGCCGCCCTCCTCTTGATGCTGGTTCAGAAGTCCCTCGCTGTTGTACGTCTGGCCGAATCTCAAGGAGGTGCAGCTGTAGGGCAGGCAGGACTGGGTACGACAAGAACAGCCTGGGAGGGTCACCACACTACGATCAAGATCACAGCCTGGTCCTTGTACATTCTCTGGTGCATACTAAGGGAGATTGATTAAGAGACTTGGAGTTCAGTGTAAAACTTGCGGGGAATAGCGTAAGCCTCCACACGCGCTAAGTCTCCACAGTAACCCAGCAAGCCACGTAATAAGATGTGCAGTCTGACTGTCTCAGAAGCGGAGGCAACTGAGATTTGTCCTCTGCCACCCGGATTGAGGTGAGCAACAGCGCCACCACAAGGACCCAGTGAGCACTGGGAATTGGGCATGCCAAATTGGGGAGAAAACAAAAAGATTTAAGGATAAAATTGACAACCACCCTCATGCCCTCCCAGATGTGTATGACTTTCTTTCTTCTGCTGAACACAAACGAAGATTTTTAGATTAATATCTCAGCTCTGTAGGTCAATACAATGAAAGTGAATGGTGGCCAGAACTTTGAATGTCCAAAAAGCATATAAAGGCAGCATAAAAGTAATCCACACGACGCCAGTGGTTAAATCCATATCTTCTGATGTGATATGATAGAGGTGTTGGTTGAGAAACAGATAAATATTTAAGTCCTTTTTTACTATAATTTCTCCTCCCTGCCCAGTAGGCGGTGATATGCACAAAGAATGTGAATCGCCAAAATCAAAAGAAGAAGAATGTGAAAGTGGAGATTGATCATAAAAAATGACTTGTATATTGATCTGTTTCTCACCCATATCTATCATATCACCTCTGAAGACATGGCTTTAACCACTGGAGTCGTTTGGATTACTTTTATGCTGCCTTTATATGCTTTTTGGACCTTCAAAGTTCTGGCCACCATTCACTTGCATAGTATGGACATACAGAGCTGAAATATTCTTCTAAAAATCTTAATTTGTGTTTTGCATGAGAAAAAAAGTCTTGCAAATCTTGGATGACATATGGGTGAGTAAACGATAAGAATTTTCATTTTTGGGTGAACTATGCCTTTAAACGGATTACAGTGGATGTGGTCTTAAACTAAATGGAGAATATCCGAAGCCAGGGCAGATTTACACTGCTAATAACACTGTTTTTAATTGAGAACTGAGATATCTAATGGTAAAAAGCTTGAGCAATTTGAAGCCCCACAATAACAGGCTTTTCTCTGTTGCATTTTTCCACCAGCAGGCCATGTCTGAGTCTTGCGTGGCACTCTATCCCATTTCTGTTCGTCTGTGTTGCTGTTGAGTCCACCAGCATAGTCAAAGGCCAGTTCTTCACACCGCTCTATATGTCGGTTCGCAAACAGAGCGAGTCTGAGCAACATTGAGGGCACGTGTACCGGCACCTTGACCAGGTTGGGCTGGCATGAGTGGTTGATGAACCTTCCCACATTTCCCACACATTGAGAGTCTAAAAACATCTGGGTGACCCTGTCTCCTCCACTGTGCTCCTGAACAGTGATGATGTAATTCATATCATTGGGAGACTGGGACAGCTGGCGGTGATGTGCCTCGTGAGGCCTGATGATTTCCCCTGCGTACTCGCACACAAAGCGGACACAAGGGAGGCGTTCTAGAGTCTCCAACCCAAGCCTTTGTCCTTGGTGCTGAAGACACCAAAGCAGACCTTGATCCCATTTTGGACCACATGGTTTTGGAAGGACTTGCTGCAGGCACATAAGGCATTGCACTCAAACACAGGCCTGCTGTAGCCGCCCTCCTCTTGATGCTGGTTCAGAAGTCCCTCGCTGTTGTACGTCTGGCCGAATCACAGGCAGGGGCAGCTATTGGGAAGGCAGGACTGGGTACGACAAGAACAGCCTGGGAGGGTCACTGCACTAGAATCAAGATCACAGCCTGGTCCTTGTACATTCTCTGGTGCATACTAAGGGAGATTGACTTGGAGTTCAGTGTAAAACTATATGAATGTGCTTCCATCTAGTGGTGGTGTTGCATAACTACACACAGCATGTAAATAAATGGATATACATCTTCTTTACCGTCATTAAGACATATATAGAGTGTGAAATTTAAACAAGGAGGATAAAACATAATGGCGTTACCTGAAAGTTGGAAAAAGCCTCTTTCGGGACACTGCTCTCAATCAAAATGGGGACATTCTCTATACCATTAGACTCTAGTGTGAAAGACAGCATCATTCCCACTGGTTTGTTATGAATATCAAAGTGTCCATGTGAGCAAACGGAAATGCTACATGATATCTAAACACTGGTTTATTCAAAATAAAAGTCCACTCACGTATCGTCAGAGACCCAAGCATTTATATTGATGATATATTTTCTTGATGATGTTTTTCCTATTTGATTTAAAGGTGTTTTAGGAGGCGACTTGTTATAAATATCCTGATGTTAATTAATGTTTATTTTAGGAAAAATGTTGCAACATTGGAACCATCGGTTTTTACAGTATACAAGCACACATTATTTTACTTTGTTTGGAAGCATCCCAGTAAACTAGGAGGCAAATGGGATATTTTCATGGGATGTTGGATATGAAATTAATTGGGATATGTATGTTAATGTCAGAGCAGTCCTCTTTTAAAAAGTCTAAAATAAAATAAAAATATAAAGATTTCTAATGAAAACCTGGTGCAATTGTACAGATTAGTGGACATTGTGTTTAGCAGCGTGGCGTTTCACGATAAATCACTTAAATTTTAAAAATGGCATAGCGGATCAAACTAGTGACTCTAATCTTTTGCCTCAAACAGGTTTCAATTTAAAAACTTAATTAGGTTTCTAACCAGATGTAGTTTGGTGTTTCTGCCAAAGACAAACTCCATTGTGATCGGCGCCATGTTGTTTTGTCACATGACTCCATCTGACAAAAGTTTAACCACTTACTGACAGTGTCCTGAACTGAGATTAGTTGATTTAAATAAAATAAAATTATGCGTTGCATATAGCGTAGCCCAAATACAACGTCCACGCATGTGTACGCGGAGTTGCGCGAGGTTAAATGTTTTGGCATGTTGCCATTTTTCTACTGCTGATTAATTGATCAGTTACTTTACGTTATGATCAACTAAAACAGTAAGATTGTGAATATGGCTAGTCAAAACAAATCCCCCACCTCTGGCAGATTTTATATCATGTTATAATTAGCATAACCTATTTTCTACTATGTGACTGCTCCTACACTGTATAATGATTAATAACAAACACTTTTGCTTTTTAAGAATAAGCTGCAGTTACCATGTATTGACATAAATTCACAATATGAATTCATGAGCTGCCAGAAAAAAGTGCTTCAGTTTTTTTAGCTCTTTAAAAATATAATCAAAATATTACCAACTCAACACATTAGCAACACTGAAATAAAATTACATGAGGGTGAACAATCATTGAAATATAAAAAAATTAAAAATAAAGGACCTATTCTTTACTCGAAGAGAACCTTATATATATATATATAAATGTGGTCATTACACCATAATATTAATAATTTCCCAGACTCTTCCAGGAATGAAAAACACTTTCTAAAACTTCCCTGTTATTTACATGTTTTCCATCACAGTGGGAACCCTGTCCAAAGCATTCAAATAAAACGATATAGACATGGCTGGTTTAACTGAGCTTTTTAATGTTTAATCACAAAAACAATATCATACCAGATACAACAAGAAGCAGAGACCGCTTTAAAAACAGTCTAATTGGCACTTAAGTGCTTTCCATCCACTCCCACCTCTAACTCGCATCTCTCATGTGCAGAAGTTTGTAGCATGATAAATGTACAGCAGGCAGCAATGTATTTCAAACACTTATTTTTGAATTTAACAATAACAGAAAAGACTCTGGTAAAATGGGAAAAATAAAAACTTTTTATTTTTTCATGAATAGAAAAAAACAAAAATCAAGGCAAAATATGTGTTTATCCAAGGTAATTTCAGTCTAGCTTTGCATTACCATTAATATATTTTGTATTTCATGGTTTTAAAACCAGGTCAGAATCAAAATACACACTACATAGGGCTGTTTGCATAAGAAAGCACAACAGAGACAGTAACAAGTTATCTAAAAGATTTTAAAAAATGGAGGTCCAGATATAGCATGATATCAGCCATAATCAGGCATAAAATGAGGAAGAACCAAAATCTGTTTTTAGCATCACAATGGTCCCATACATAAATGAACTGATGCACAAGAGCCAACCAGCTGGAATTCAGTTTGAATAATGAATGTAAATATAGACAGGAGGGGAATGTCTGTAGTCATCCTGTCCTCGTCATGGACCCAGAGTGATGTTTAAGTCAAAGTTTCCCCTTTTGTGACCTAAAGAGACAAAACAGACAACAAATTCGATGTTTAAACATCAAACAATCCAAGACTAGATATTCCAACAAACTTTTGTAAATAATTTACCCTGGCTTCTATGTACTCAATCCTCCTCTCCAGAGCGGTAAGTTTCTCATTTAAAGTGGCTAAACGGGACCTGCAGGACATATCTGAAAAGAAAGACATGTCAGCAATACACTGATAGAGGAATGGTTGCATACAGAAAGGCCGTAATTTCTCGACACAAAAATATTTGCCTACTATAAAGAGAAATAAAATTACATTGCCAAAAAAACAAGGAATTTACAAATAAACACTGTGATAAGTGACTCATTTGGTTATATCAAAGCGTCAAATTATTGCAGCGTTAAGCATTTATATATTTCCATTGATAATAGTATAAATATTGCTTGTTGTAAGTGCTTGTTTTGATTATTGGGAGGGGGGTTACCTCCCTACCCCAACCCCACTGGAATCTACGCCCCTGACTCTATCTATTCTCAAGTCGAATAAATTGCTTCTCCAACATATATAGACACGTATTCTGATACGGTGGGGTCCTAAACAGCATTAAAAAAATCCAAAATAGTCGTAAATAACCCACATATTTTCACACATACCGCAGCCAATGACGCACATCTCTCGATTAGCATGCTAGCATGAGAGATAGCATAATAAATCGAGTAAAATTAGACGACGCGCTGCAGCTTCTGCATCTTACCAAAGGAATTGAGGAAATCGGCTATTTTCTTAATGCTGCTGGTGATGACTTCGATGTATTCCCGATTGGCCCAGTCTTGGTGAATTTCCCTTTGCACTGGATCCTCTTGTCCGGCCATCGTGAGCTAGTTAGCTTTAGCCGCTGTATGTGTCAGAAGAAATGAGCGCCGCCTGCTGCATAGAGACTGACTCACGTACAGTTAAAGGAATAGAACATTCCTTCATCGTTTACTCACCCTCATGCCATCCCAGATGTGTATGACTTTCTTTCTTCTGCAGAACACAAATTAAGATTTTAGAAGAATATCTCAGCTCTGTAGGTCCATGCAATGCAAGTGAATGAGGTCCAAAACGTTGAAGCTCCAAAAAAGCACTTAAAGGCAGCATAAAAGTAATCCATGCCAGTGGTTTAATCCATGTCTTCTGAAGATATCTAAATTGGTTTGGGATGAGAACAGACTAAAACGCAACTCCTTTTTCACTGTACAACTTGCCATTGCAGTCTCTAGGCACGATTATGATTTCAAGCTCGATTAATTTGTGTGAGCTTGAAATCATGATTGTCACGGAGACTGCTGATGTTAAGATTTATAGTTACATTTTGGTCTGTTCACACCCAAATCTGATTAGATCGCTTCAGAAACCACTGGAGAGGGTTGCTTTTATGCTGCCTTTATGTGCTTTTTGGAGCTTTTGGAGTTTCACTTGCATTGCATGGACCTACAGAACTGAGATATTCTTCTAAAAATCTTCTTTTGTGTTCTGCAGAAGAAAGAAAGTCATATCTGGGATGGCATGAGTAAATGATGAAAGATTTTTCCATTTTGGGTGAACTATTCCTTTAATGCTGGAAAGTATGGAGGGACAAAATGAAAATACAAACACAAATATGCAATGTAAAATGAGGAATGCTATTAGACAAAAAAAATAAATAAATGAATTCATGTTAAATAAATAAATAAAACAAATGATGTGATATACTTGTAGTAATGCTAAAAATAGTACTAAAAATAGCACTACTAATATTAGAATAAAATAAAATTATTATATTTTTTTTACAAATTACTAAATAATAGTTGATCATACATACAATTAATTAAAACATATATATATATTAGTTATAATAATATATACTGTACATATTTATTATTATATAGGGCAAATACATATATAGATGCATAAATACACAAATTTGTTTAATTTATTTTTTATTTGATTTTATAAGATGAAATCTTCACAATTTCATGGCTGTATATTGGTGGCTGATTTATGTGACTTTAGAATGCAGAAAAAAAAATTCAAAACCAGAAAAATAAAAACTATTCTGATGCACGTTATAAACAGACAGCTTAACACGTGCGTGTTCGTAACAGATCTCAAGATTTCATAACGGACCAGCCTTCAATTTATCCAATAAGCAACAAAGTTTAAATGGATAAAAACTCCTTTTTTAATAGCAAGTAAATGTATTTAATACATATTACACTAATATGACAATGCACAGGCCTTTATTAATGCTCATTTTTTTTTTTTTTTTTTTTTTTAAAGATTACATTTCTGTATAAATACAAATGCGTGACCTTTTTTTAAGGATATTGCCTTATTAGAAAAAAGCACTATGCTGTATGGTACTTTATGGGACTTTAATATGGTAGCCTATTGAATAATGATCATATTAATTTACCATGGTATTAACATGGCAATTTCAAGCTATTTTATAGAATACTACAGTATTATGGTACATATCCAAAGTTTTTTTTTTTTTTTTTTTTGGATCAGGCAACAGAAGAGGTTCCTGAGTATTTCTCATCATTGTCTCCAAACATCTCAGAAGCGGTCAGTAACTTCTCCCTTGGCCACATCTGTGACCATCTTAACTGCAGCTTCGTTAGGTTGTCCCAGGAAGAACAATATGTATTTGACCACTGGACAGAGGGACAAGATTGCAGATGTTTTGGGTGCGTACTCTCCTTTAATATACAGTATATGTCAGTAATAAATGTGTAACTAATTATGCAACTAATAATTGAGGTCGTTCTCCAAAAATAGGAATGAAGACTTTCTGTGCTGCAGACTAAGTCAGTTCCTTGGTCAGTGGTAGCCAGGTGTATTTTTATTATCAACAAGATCATGTCAGGAATGAGACTTGCAAGTGATAAAAGCTTTCGTAAACTTATTTTCTCCTCTGTGTTCAGACGTGCGAGGATCCGGAGGCAAAGCTGGAGTTTGAGATTGAGCTAAACCGTGTGTGCGGTAGATCAGTACAGCATAAGATCCCAGAATCTGTAGACCAAGGAGAACAAACAGGAAGTGAGAATACTGATGTGGAAGAAGAAAGTACAGACCACTTTATAGTCACAGCACTGACTATTCCTTCTTGCTTGACACAGTTCTGGAGACTGAATGGGATTATGATTTCACTTTTGACTGTGATGTCAGTTTGGTGGAGCATGGTTTGTAGTTATCATTGAGTGACATCAAGTATCTTATTTTTTACTCTCTTTTTGTTTAGAGACAATTGAATAATTTAGCAGAAAGTGTTTTTGATTGCTCAGTTTATTACATTATGAATATATGTTTATGTACTTTAGAAATAAACGGTCAATGCAATTAATTCTCAATTCCTTGTTTAGATAAATGTAGCCTATTTCCATATAGAAATCAACACCTCAAATCTGATTAAATTTAAACCACCCCATTCAGGGCCTATTATGCACCATTTTTTTTCTATGCATTTGGTCAACCTTGGTCTGTTTCTCTTACAAAAACAAACAAACAAACAAAAAAAAAACTGTATGACTGGCCCGGAGTAAAACGGTCATTGGTGGTAAAAATATTTCTTAACTGTAGGATTGTAAATACAAAGCTAAGAAATATAATGTATTCTAAAATTGTTGCAGCTAATATTTCAAAATAAAACTAGTTATTAACCCTTTAAGCTCTGAATGTGATGAGACAGGAGAGGAACGAGGATCTAAATGCAGCCTTTTTAATAAAATAAAGGTAAACCAGGTAACTCAGAACAGAATGAAACAAAACACAAGGAACAAAGCACAGCATAATACAGATGAAGACTAACCAAAAAAAAAAAAAAAAAAAAAAAAAAAACAGGGGCAAACAAGGGCTTAATTACACAAGGGAAAACAAGAGAACGAGGAACACCTGGGGAAACAATCAGGGGAAAACCAATCATGAATAGAACTACAAAGGACTACAAAACTAACAGGAAACAGGAACAGGGAACTAAACCAGTATTTCAACATAAAAGTCAATACAAAAAACAGGGAATATGTGACACTGAAGGTGTTTTTATAGATTTCCTGTTTCAATGGCATGCCCATAATTAAAGGCTTATAACTTTTAAAAAAAACAAAAACAAAAAAAAAAAAAAACCAAAAAAACAAAGAGGGTCAAATGTCTGGTATTATTTTAAAGAAAGCATTTCAAATTTTTGTTAAATTATGATTATGATAAATTATGAGAATCTCAGCCTAAGAAACATGAGCCAAAATTAACTGTTTTTCTTATTTTTCTGATTTGATATTATATATCTCAAGAGTGTAAATAACTGTAATTGAGTAAAATTTTGTGTTGACATGACAAAGCAATCAAAAGTTATAGCTTTTCAAAAAAGATTTATCCTAGTGTCCAAAAACGTCCCCAAGTGTCCAAAAGCCTCTCCAAACAAATAAAACATAGTAATTGTATATAAGAACTAATTACACATGCAAATAAAGGTATTTTCTCTCTCCAAAGCATGCAGGCATGAGTAACGAGATCTCATTCAGTTCCATTCTGTGTCATTTGAGCCGTTACTGAGTCTGTGTCATGTACTTGGCGCCATCTCCTGGTGGCCATTTGTAATTAGAGTGAATGATCCTCTCTGCCCATATTTAGAAGACTTCCTCCTCTGGTTGCAGCGATCTGAATCCTAATGAAGTTGGACAACGTACTAAATAATTTCCGATGCAGTCATCTGATCCAGGAAACCTAACCTGTTTTTAGCCAGATAGCACATTATGTGCTGTGTGCACACTGGGCTTCATGCGGACTATCTAATGATCTATGCATCCGATTAAGCTGTGTGTGTGGGCTCGTTTTAAAGATAATTGCCTCTAAGTAATAGTATGTAACATTTTACGGTCTGTTTATTTTTTGTGAAGTTATAAGCGAAAACGTGGCAACACCTGTTTACATGTAACATGTATGTCAAAGACATGTACTTAGCTATTACTTGCTACATATTTATCTGTGAGTAAAAAAAATAGGCTTGTTGTATTTTACTCTTTGAGAGCTTTTCAACGACTTATGACAAATGTCTATTTGATCAGTCTGGTGTTTTTACAGATTACAATAATATGTATAGTGCAAAATTATTAATAAATTATCAAAATGGAAAACTTGTGATATGTCTACCAATTTCAGAGCACTTGTTCAGTGTTGGTCATAATGCCTACATTAATTTTAATGTACAGCTTCTAAGCTTTAAAATGATAGTTATTTTGTGTTGGTCAAGACTCTAGTTATTAATATTTTGATAATAATTTTTATGTTGGCGCGGGCCAATCCAAGATTAAAGGGTTAATAAGTGTGAATACTGTTGTTATTGTAATATTTTGTAAATAACTAGATACCACCAGGGCCAGACATTAAAAGGGGCTTGGGGCAAAAATGCCACCGAGAAAAAAATCCCCCAAAATATAAAATATGGGGGCAAAAAATGTCCCTGTAAAAAAGTTTTGTTTGTATCATCTCATATATTTTATTCTAGGCCTAGTTAAATATATTCTAATACAAAATATGAGTTGAACTGATTTCTTTTTATAGATTACAATTATTATACATATGTGAGTATGACATACAGTTAAAAATATGCTCTCGTAAAGGTAAAAATACCCTTATATATGTGGCAAATCATTTTTGCTTTGTCATTGTGTCTGCAAAATCTAATGGCTCAGTGCTACACCACAGACACCATACAAGACACATCATTTGTGAGGTAAAATTAAATCAACACAGAAGAGAAAATGTAGAAGTGAAAATGTAGAAAAGTTTAGCTTTCGCACTACTTCAGCTTTTTCGGTGTTGAAGACAAGGAAATGAGGAACAACAGGGAATTTTTTAGAAGTGTTTATTTTTCAATAAAAAGTTGCAAGATTACAGCTGAGCTCTGCAGTTCATGGTCAAAATGCAATTGTTGTAATAAACATTTACATTTACATCAGAGACTTCCCTCAGAAGGATTTTAGGAAGAATCGTCATTGAGTAAACAGTCTAAAACACAGTCGCACTCTAACCATGTCTGCACAGTTGGCCTGAATCAAACAACAATCTTATCTCAGTAGCACTGGTTACATGTGATAGGCAATGGACGGCAGCTTATGGTCACTATCTTGCTTGCCCACAACACCAGGAGGCCAAGATGTTTACTTCGCCCTCTTGAGAAGCTCTTGGATGTCGGCCTCAATGTCGATGGTGAGGAACCTGCGGCTGTAGCGCTTCAGTGGTTCTCCATCCGGTCCAATCAAGAACTTCTCAAAGTTCCAAGAGATGTCATTCCTGTTCACGGGACTCCAGATGATGAACTTGGGATCAGTCATCAGAGAAATGGAGTCGTCACTAGGCTGAGGCAGCTTCTCTTTGAGGAACACGAACAAAGGGTGGGCATTCTGACCATTTACTTCCAGCTTCTCTAGAAGCTGGAATTTGGGCTCGAAGCCATTTCCAGGACGGACGTATTTCAGAGAGAGCAGGATTTCTTCATTCTTGCAGTTCTCCTGTTAAGCAACCAAAATTGCACAATGTATTAAGTAATAAAACAGATAACAGCACATGATCATAAAATCAGTTAACAATTCTGGTATTATGCATTATCACTGTTTAATGTAGAGTCCATATAATGATAGAGTTTCTATAATATAGAGTTCAGCATGATCATAACCAAAACTAAAGCTAAAACTGCCATGATCCCCTTAAATTGTAAATAAAGTCACTAATGATTGTGAAATATGTAAGCCCCCTTTACTTTTGTTCTTAGGAAAGTAGAAGTTTCATCATTATAACACTTTTTTATTTAATTAACTATAAAGAAAAAGTTAAAAACTCTAGGTAGGGAACATGCTCAAAATAAAAACATATATAGGGAAATGTAACCTTTCAACAAACGTAAAAATGAGGAAAATGTAATTAAATAGGCACAATAAAAAGTTTAAATCTATTCTAAGCTATATTTCCTTTTGAAAAAGATTATTTTGTTGGTCTTTAAAACAATGCTAGTGGAAGTAAAAACGGTAATCGAAGAATCACCCATATACTGAAGACTTGGAAGTCTCACCTGATGTCCGAACTGGTTGCAGGGAGCACCCAGGATAACCAGCCCCTGATCCGCATATCGGCTGTGGAGCTCGTTCATCTGAGTGTAGTCCCTGACTGTTGTGCCTCAGAGCGACGCTACATTTTCAATAAGCACAACTTTTCCTTTCAGCGAGGCAAAATTCAGCACTTCCCCAGACAAAAGTTTGGCGGACAGATCATAAAACTTCTTCATGTTCCCTGCCATGCTTAGACGTGAAGCTTACTAAGTAGCGCGAAGTACGAAATTACAGTTTATCAAGGAAAAACCTTGAACCTTGAACCTTGAAGCACAGGGGAGGCGCATATCATAAAAATCAAGGAAGTGCATGTGTACAGTGTGCGTGGGTGGACAAAGAATGATAGAGGTTTTATGAAGGCTTATTACTTAACTAAATAATTAAATTAATAATTACATTTGTTATGAAATCTCATAAATATACATTTTAAGGTGCCATTATACACATTTGCAATTTATCTTTTTGTTCATATTCTGATCTGACATCAAGAAGGTATAGCTGCAGGCCGGAGACCTCCAAATGGAGGCGGGATCTCCCAAAGAGGGCGGAGTTGCTCCTAAACGGGGAGGGGTACTCCAAAAGGGGGTTGCGCCAAATCCAAAAGGGGCCGTTTCTTTCACTAAAGGTTATGGTTAGGGAAAGGGTTAGGTTTAGGGCTCCCTATAACTTCAGTGGCGATTTGGGGCTCACGCCACTTTTTGGAGCAATGTCTGCAGCTATACCCTGAAACAAATGTAAGCAACCCCTTGATAAGAAGTATTTATTTATTTATTTGTATCTTTATTTTATGTTATTTTATATTTGTAACTTTAGTTATGTGCTTTATTTTAATGTTGGTTTATATGGAGGGCCAAATTACTGAAATGTAAATAAATCATAAAATACATAATGAGATTGTTTAAAAAATCTAAGAAAATAATTAAACAAATCATTAAACCATTAAAATCATGAAATGCCCCTTGTATTTAATTTTTGCATTAGTTTGCGTCCATTTTCATTTTAGCATTATCTTGGGGTTGATTTTTTATTTAAGAAATTAGCTTCATGTCTTTTCATTTTCATTTTCAGGGTAATAGCTGTAGGCACGTCACACAGCGACAATGGGCGTCACCTTTTAAAACCGAATTTTATTTATTTATTTATTTATTTTGACTTTCTGTTTAGTGAGTTTATGGCTAAGCTTGTTACAATAAGAGATTTGCAGATAAAGTTGACAAGCAAACAGTGGACAATCACTTTTATTATTATTATTATTATTATTATTATTTAACACATTTAGAGAATGTAAGATAAATGTTGGCCGAAATAAATTATGTTAATGACCTTTACATTGGCTTGGGTGTTGAATCTGTGAGAGAAGGTCATTATGGAAGAGGACGTCCTTCTTTGAAAGGTGACGCCTACTGTCGTTGAGTGACGTGTCGAGTCGTAACCCTGAAAATGAAGACAGGAAGCTCATACCTCATGCGCAAATAAGAAATCAACTTAAAGATAATGCTAAAATGAAAATGGACGCAAACTAATGCTAAAATGAAATGCAAGGGACACTTATTGATTTATTTAGTGATTTAGATATTAATTTAATTATTTTATAATTTAAACATTGCATTATGTATTTAAGAATATATTTAAATAATTATATAATAATTCAGTTTGAAGTAATTTGGCCGTCCATAGAGTTTAGGCTGGCTCTTTGCTGTCTTTATATCCGCTGAAGGCTACGCTTTCTAATTTCAAAATAAAAGCCTTTTTTTTTTTTTTTTTTTCCTCCTTTTTTTTCAAAGGGAGTATAGATATGTAAAACCTTTAAACAGTTGAATGACAGACATCATAAAATTAAACGAACAAGTACGGCATATTGGCATATGGTAATAGAGTAACAGAAATATGAAACTCAATCTAATTTAGTAAGTCGATCACACCCCTAAAACAAGCGAATGGTTCAGTCCAAGATGCTTGAGCTCAACATGTTCTGTGTTTAGGGAAATGTATTTGCGCTTCCGAAAATCAACTGATCTGAGTCCATTTCACATTTAACTAATGCAGTCGATCGACAAAACTCTTACAGCCCGAATGGTTTGCTGAATGAATAAACCAGGGAGACTGTTATTTTCTATTAAAGCTGTCCACGGTTGTTATTTTGCACATTTACCTCACAGTAAAGCAGTCGGCAGACATGTGGGAATGGCAGATGTTGAGTTTCATAGGCATATTCTGTCTAGGGCTTTTTATCGTAGCAGTATGTTATATTCTGTACTCTGGACTGACCACAGTAATCCATATCAGGACTGGTTTACCCCCCATTAAGGGCATCTCTATAGGCTATAAATATAAAGTTGGACATTATAAAGACTGTGGATCACTGTTCAAAGAGAGCTGCAGCATTGCACCAAAACTGACATCCATTGGGATCTTCTATGATGATCCAAAGAAGGTGAGAAGACTTAATTTGAATGCATGATTTGGGCCACACAGGTGCATCTTGATGGGACCGGTTTGGAACCCTTTATTGCTATGACACTCTGATATAAGTGTATGACAGCTTCTTATTAGAATATTATTGCAACCCCATAAATCTGAAATGAAAAGATAATCTAGATAGACACGAAGTACAGTGTAGTACATTTTTATGATTTTTTATTTATTAACGAATGCTTTAGAACAAGTGTATATATATATATTATATTTCACTTTACAATATGGTTCCATTAGTTTACATTAGTTAACAACATCAGTTAACATGAACAATAATCTTACAGCATTTATTAATCTTGGTTAATGTTTATTTAAACATATAGTAATAGATTTTTAAAATCAAAAGTTGTAAATGTTAACATTCATTAATGCACTATGAAATAACATGAACTAAAAATTAGCAATTGTTTTTTATTAACTAACATTAACAAAGATTAATAAATGCTGTAAAAAATATCTGCACAGGATAGACATACAGATAGATAGATAGATAGACAGATAAATAATATATTGATCTATAAAATAAAATATTATTTCAGTATTTCTTCGTGCCTGTTTAATGTTTTCCATATAGTAGAGTCATGAAAAGAGATGTTAACCAGTTCCAATGATTCCTTCAAGTCTTTAGCTGTCATTCTAGGGTCCTTTTTACCTCATTGAGCATTCTCCTGTGTGCCCTTTGAGTCATTTTGGCTGGACGGCCACTTCTAGGGAGAGTAGCCACAGTACTTAATCGTCTCCATTTATAGACAATTTGTCTAATTGTGGACTAATAAATATCTAAGCTCTTCGAAATAACTTTGTAACCCTTACCAGCTTAATGCAAAGCAACAATTCATGATTGTAGGTCTTCTAAGATCTCCTTTTTTGCGAAGCATGGTCCACGTCAGCAGATGCTTCTTGTGAATATCAAACTCAAAATGTTTGAGTGATTTTTATAAGTCATAGTGGCTCTAACCCAAACCTTCAATCTCGATTCATTAATCCGATGCCAGATTTGCCAACTCCTGATTCTATTTAGCTTTTGTAGACATCGTTAGTCTAGGGGTACACATACTTTTTCCAACCTACACTGTGAATGTTTGAATGATATATGTAATATGTACAAGAACAATACAATAATTTGTGTGTTATTAGTTAAGACAGATTGTGTATTTTGTTCATTATTGTAACTTCAAAGATCAAAACAGATTTTAAGACAAATTTACACATAAATGCAGGTAATTCCAAAGGGTTCACATACTTTTTCTTGCCACTGTATATTCCCCCATTGCTGAATTACTCACCATTAGTGTGATTTGCACATTGTTTTCTTCCTTAATGCATGTGCATTTAGTATATTGTGCAGGCATGAAGAAACACCTGCAGCCAACATTTAAAACTGCACACATAGTGTGTACACTTCTAATTGCTCCGTGCATACTCTAAAATGTGAGACGGACTAATGAAAATGCAGATATATAATGTAGTAATGTATGAATAACATAATTACATTAGTAGGTGTCAATAAGAGAGCATGTTTGCATTGTGGCTGTTTAAGTGTGAGTTTAAAGCAACCCGTGCTGTTTCCTGTTTTTAAAACGCTCAGTATGCAGAGCACAGCACATCCAATACATTATCTATGCATTACACTTTAATTCCCTGATGGAGGTAAATTGCTTCAAATAGATTATAATGAATTCCTTTAATTTAAATTAGAGTTCTGTTTGTTTGTTCCTAAGTAGGTTAATCTGAATCAAAAGTTTCAAAAGAGGTTTTTAAGATTGAGAGATTTGTTCTGTTTATATCCCTTTAAAATTAATTTAGGTCATTTTGGACAGTATGGCGTTTGTTATCCTGATGTTCCACTAGATGGAGATATTAATACAGTAATTTTGTACAGTTATGCTTATAACACAGTTGACCATGTGGGGGTGGAATATGTTTGTATGTTCTAATATTTGTATGTAATCATGATAAATGGATTTGAATATTTAAATTTGGCTGCCATATAGATATTATTTTCATATTCCTTATTGCAAAATGCATCTCACAGTGTGAGTACATCATTACTAAAACCAGATAAGTAGTTATGGCCATTACATAATAAAACCAGTTTTTGACCAATGTACTATTCCTTTAAGTAGGCATTGTAGAGGAGGTGAATTCTCAAGTGGTATGCTGTAAGGTTCGGTTTAAATGTAACTGGCGTGGTGACCTTTCATATTGATTGGGAGTTTGCTCAACAATGTGGGCACAATAGGGCAAATATAGAGCAATTTCTAAACCTCGACAAGTAAGAACTTTTTGTGTGGAAAGATGTTGGATCATGTCAAACAGAAGTAGCTGATCGAAGTGGCCAAAGTTTGACTTTAGAGAAAGGTTTGAGGGTTCTGTTATTATTGCATGAGCCTTAGGCAGACTGAACTTGAGCTCTAAAGAGGAAAGTAAAAAGGGAAAAAATTATGCTGTGTGCCTAGTCAGTTTGACCTTACTTTATTGCACTTTCAGGGAATATAAATTAGCTTATATCACAACTTCTGTAACTTATCATTGGATCTTTGTTGGCTCTGGCTGCACTTGGGGTTGAATCACTTTCATGTTCAGTTATCACTAAGTGTGCAGAAAAGTGTTTATTGAATCAGTTAAGTATGAGAGACCGTACTTTATTGGGAATATAGCCAACGGAGTGTCTGCAACCCTATATTCAATTACTATATTCACAATACAGCACAGCCTTTTTTGCCTTGTTGCATTTATTTTTTATGTTACTACATAAATTAATATTAAAGGAATATTCTGGGTTCAACACAAGTTAAGCTCAATCAACAGCATTTGTGGCATAATGTTGATCACCACAAAAATTAATTTCGAATTGTCCCTCCTTTTCTTTAAAAAACAATACAAAAATCAAGGTTACAGTGAGGCACTTACAATGGAAGTAAATTGGGCCAATTTTTGGAGGGTTTAAAGAAGGGCTGTGTCGATAAAATCAAATATCGATATATCGCGATACTTTTTCTAACGATATAGTATCGATACTTAGATCCATGTATCGTGATATATCATGATATTTCCAGTGCAGTCAGAGACGCTTCTATGAGGCATGAAAGAGACAAATTAATCCTGCAGGATTCACAGTTTCTCTCACGGACATGCTGGACCTCTCTCACGCGTTTGGATCTAGGGCCAGGCAAAAATATAGATTTTCTACTTAATCTTCATTTGTATGATCCCAATGTCAATTCTTAAAATGCCAAGATTGCTCTTTCTTTCTATATGCAATCCCCAAAAATCAGATGTGCATAAATGATTCCCATTTGCTACAAATGGGGTCTGTGATTAGCCACTGAGTCCAAAGACTAGATCTAAGGAAACCATTGGTTGTTTAATAATGTCTCTTTTAGTATCCTTTCTGTTCTCTACAGTAGGGATGCACCGATACCACTTTTTCTCTTCCGATCCAATTCCGATATCGGAAATCTCAGTATCGGCCGATACCGATCCCAAGCTGATACCAGTGTTGTTTTTTTGCATAATCAGTTTAGAATATCTTTACATTATTGTGTGGAACTAATTGGGAGTACTCTTTAATATGTAAAGATACACAAACCTCTAACTACACATTATTTCAATATAAATGTATAGCTTATTAAGAAAAACTTTAATATTAACTAGTATACTGGATAATGTATAACAGTAATACCAGTCTTCAAGTCTTCAGTAGAAAAGAAACCAGTGTTTTTTTTTGTTTTTGTTTTTTTAAATGTTTCAACTTGCATCTGGACTTTAAAGGATTCAGATCACTTTTTTGTTCAATTTAGTTGTAAGACATCAGTCCACTTTTCATTCACACAGTTATTTTTTGGAACCCATTCAACTTAAATATTGTAATAAATTGTAAACAAATACTAATGATGACAATAATAATAATAATAATAATAATAATACACTGTGATTCATATTATTATTATTGACTTTTAATTTTAATTTTAAAAACAACAGTAATATATTTAAATCATGCACTTTTTAAACGCTCATGGTTTTATTTTGACATTCTGAACTCTCCAGGAAGTCCTGTATGTGTCTGTTTGTAGGCAAGTTCACAGTAGTTTAATTCACTTCTTATTCAAATTCTGGTAAAATGCACCTCCGGTGTCGTTCTAAATGCATATTATAAGTGAACCGAACTATTTAGCATCTACATCTGAGATGCTGTTCTTGAGTAGCGCTCAAATACTGCACACCGTTGTGAAGGCTAAAAATAGCCGCGAGTGCATCACCAGCCTGTGCCTGAGTTTGTGTCAACAGAGCAGCACCATTCAGTAACACGCTGGCGCTGCGCATACTATATATTTACTTATTAAACACAGCCTTTTGTAATTCACAGAGCTATCGCATGGCTTTGAATAAAATGCACGAGTCATATGAACTGCTTTAATGGTGTTTTTATGGTTCTTTTATGTCATTTTTGGAGCTTGACAGTAACGAACATGACTAACACACAGTATCGGATTTTGATCGGGCTCGTCAGACCGATACCCTATCTGTCTAAAATCTTCAGTATCGGAGCCGATACCGATCCAGGTATCGGATCGGAGCATCCCTACTCTACAGTCAGTTATATATCAAAAACAACAAAAGAAACATTTCATTCTAATCACACATAGCATGGATGCTGTAAAGAAACCATTGGACCAAACAAACACTACCGTCAAAGTCCCTGCCACAGGTCTTAAAGAGACAGTACCATTTTAGCACTTGTTCTACATATCTAAGTAAATACTTGTAAATAGTACAAATTAGGCATGTAAAAAACAAACGTGTAACAATATACTGTATGTATGCAATATAATATATGGAATTTCATTACACCATTTTTATTTATAAAGTACATGGCACATTTAAAAAAAAAAAAAGCTAAAATGTCACCAAAAATGATGAAAAACTAGTAAATAAAATTGATATGTTCGTAATTTAACAAGTTAGAAGTATGTGTACAATGTATAATGAATAACAGCATTAGCTGAAAAATAATTTCTTTCATACTGTATGCAAGCAAAATGGACATTAGAACTGAACTATACCTAAATTAATTTAAATTAAAAGCTAAATAGATTCATGAAATCATGATGTATCGCGATATATCGAATCGTGACGTGTATCGCAATACGTATCATATTGTGAGGTGGTTCAGGCGATACCCAGCCCTAGTTTAAAGACAGAAGCTTTTAATAAAAGCACTTTTATAAAAGCACTTGCATTAATTCTTCTGTTAAAACTTGTGTATTATTTGAGCTGTAAGGTTGTTTAAATTGACAATTTTACAGTAATTTTAGGGTTTAAGGGTTTGTTGACATTACATCGTCATGGCAACGATGTTGTAAAATTGGCTGTAACTTAAAAGGTTATAAAAGGTAAGTAAGCGATTTTATCACACTAAAACCATGTTAACATGCATATTGTTTATGTCTTGTGGCTATACTTTCAAAAAAGTATGTTAACGTTACAGAATTGGCGCCCATTCACTTCCATTGTAAGTGCCTCACTGGAACCCAGATTTTTGCTTTTTTAAAGAAAAGGAAGGACGAGTCGATTTTTGTTGTTGTTGTGGTTATCAACATTTTGCCACAAATGCTGTTGATTCAGCTTAACTTGTATTGAACCCGGAATATTCCTTTAAGGACACAAATTTTCATTAAAACATTAACTTATAAAGCAAACTCTTAAAAAGCATCCTTCGATAAAAACCCTGACATGTAAACTAAGGTTAAGAGGAGGTCCCTGTGGGTGCTACACACAGTAGCTAGGTGAACAGGTGTTTGTTTCATAGTTACTTTTTGTGTATTTTAGCTCGGCTGCATTGACCTATTAGCATCCAGGAACAGAACCATCCATTTTATTATACAGCATATAACAGTGCACGTCAACTTTTCAGCTGTCTTGGTTCAGGAAATATTTTTCCCATTAATTTTTTCATTGTGGATTAATGTGAATTTAGTGATTTTGACCGTGGCATTGATTGTTGGTGCCAGACGGGCTGGTTTGTGTTTTTCTGTATCTGCTGATCTCCTGGGATTTTCACGCACAACATTCTCTAGAGTTTACTCAGAATGGTGCCAAAAACAATAAAACATCCAGTGAGCGGCAGTTCACAAAAACACCTTGTTGATGAGAGAGGTCAAAGGAGAATGACTAGACTGGTTCGAGCCGACAGAAAGGCTATGGTAACTCAGATAAACCCTCTGTACAATTGTAGTGAGCAGAATAGCATCTCAGAATGCACAACACTTCAAACCGTGAGGCACATGGGCTACAACAGTAGAAGACCACTTCGGGAACTTTATTAAGACCATAGTGTTACTAATAAAGTGCTCATGTGAGTGTATGTGGACTGCCTGGCCAAATAAAAGTTGCCGTTTGGATTTTAATAAGCAGATACTTAAGAGCTTATGATTGGATCATTATTGTAGTGATTAATATGTTTCAGCTGGCAACAATTCTTTTAACCCTAACTGATGCAGTGTGTAGCTTGTCATTTCTTAAACAACCATGTCGGAAGACATATCCCGTGGTCGTGGAAAAGATGTTACTGTGTTTCAGAAGGGGCAAATTTTTGGCCTGCATCAAGCAAAGCAAACAACTAAGGAGATTACTGGAATCACTGAGTGTACTGAATGACCGGTTATCCCATCAATGGATTTTTTTCTTCCCTGACGGCACGGGCATATTCCAAGACGACAAGAGTCCTGACCTTAACCCCATTGAAAGTCTTTGGGATGTGCTGGAGAAGACTTTACGAAGTGGTACAACTCTCCTGTCATCAATACAAAATCTCGGCCAAAAATTAATGCAACTCTGGATGGAAATAAATGTTGTGACATTGCATAAGATTGTCGAAACAATGCCACAATGAATGGGCGCTGTAATCAAAGCTAAAGGTGGTCCAACAAATTATTAGAGTATGAGACTTTGTTTTTGACCAGGCAGTGTATTAGCCTTGTAGCTGTAAAGTGAAGGGAGACCGGCTCAGTTGCATCATGTGTGACATTTGTGTCATTTGCCTCATGGAACTGGGTGATTTCTAATTGGTGTATCTTTTGTTTCACTTTTGTCGTGCTGCGACACTTGCATCTGGTGTAGACAGGGTGTTAAACGGCCATTTTGTGCTGCACACCCTGTGGCCACTCCTGCCAACAAGACAAATTTAGAACGTTCGTTTCAACACGTCCAGTGTACACTGCCTCAGGCCATTGTGACGTGACGGCACTTCACTCGTGTCCGTTGTAGACAGAGTGTCATACCCTGTCTACAACGAACACGTGTGGTATGTCGCGTCAAAAGCAATTGAACCTATTATAATCAGTAATGCTATCTACACTGGAAGCGTCCATTGCGGCGCAGCGACAGTAAATGGGTGTCCCATTTCATTTAGCGCTGCACGCGCTGGCGATACTACTGCCAACAACATAAATAAATAGTTTAGAACATTCGTGTCGGACATGCCTGGTGTAAACAGAGTGACGAAATGTTCAAACGGCCAATGGAATGCTAGTTAATTCAAACTCCAACTGTCAAAAAAATTATAATGTAAACAAACCCACTAAAGGCTGCTTTAGTGATTTTTTTATTTTATTTAACAACATGCAGAAAACGTCCTTAATACCTGTCAGATATCATTAATAAAGATGCCATGAAATATCTCACCTGTCTCTGTAACAGCCTTAGGTTTGGTACAGCGGTGAAAAAGGGCTGTGGTCAGATCGTTAGTTAAGCCAGTCATGAAACTTTCTGTTGTCAGTCATTGTGTTCATCTGTATTACCATCAAATTTTTAAAACTAGTTTAAACTTTCAGACAAGGATTTGTCAAGCCAACATCAAAGTTTGTCTTCACACCTTTACCTATCTAGTTTAGTCTGATGTTTAACACTTAAAGGTGCTGTAAGATACAGGTGCATCTCAATAAATTAGAATGTTGTGGAAAAGTTCATTTATTTCAGTAATTCAACTCAAATTGTGAAACTCGTGTATTAAATAAATTCAGTGCACACAGACTGAAGTAGTTTAAGTCTTTGGTTCTTTTAATTGTGATGATTTTGGCTCACATTTAACAAAAGCCCACCAATTCACTATCTCAAAAAATTAGAATATGGTGACATGCTAATCAACCCAAAACACCTGCAAAGGTTTCCTGAGCCTTCAAAATGGTCTCTCAGTTTGGTTCACTAGGCTACACAATCATGGGGAAGACTGCTGATCTGACAGTTGTCCAGAAGACAATCATTGACACCCTTCACAAGGAGGGTAAGCCACAAACATTCATTGCCAAAGAAGCTGGCTGTTCACAGAGTGCTGTATCCAAGCATGTTAACAGAAAGTTGAGTGGAAGGAAAAAGTGTGGAAGAAAAAGATGCACAACCAACAGAGAGAACCGCAGCCTTACGATTGTCAGGCAAAATCGATTCAAGAATTTGGGTGAACTTCACAAGGAATGGACTGAGGCTGGGGTCAAGGCATCAAGAGCCACCACACACAGACATGTCAAGAAATTTGGCTACAGTTGTCGTATTCCTCTTGTTAAGCCACTCCTGAACCACAGACAACGTCAGAGGCGTCTTACCTGGGCTAAGGAGAAGAAGAACGGGACTGTTGCCCAGTGGTCCAAAGTCCTCTTTTCAGATGAGAGCAAGTTTTGTATTTCATTTGGAAACCAAGGTCCTAGAGTCTGGAGGAGGGGTGGAGAAGCTCATAGCCCAAGTTGCTTGAAGTCCAGTGTTAAGTTTCCACAGTCTGTGATGATTTGGGGTGCAATGTCATCTGCTGGTGTTGGTCCATTGTGTTTTTTGAAAACCAAAGTCACTGCACCCATTTACCAAGAAATTTTGGAGCACTTCATGCTTCCTTCTGCTGACCAGCTTTTTAAAGATGCTGATTTCATTTTCCAGCAGGATCTGGCACCTGCCCACACTGCCAAAAGCACCAAAAGTTGGTTAAATGACCATGGTGTTGGTGTGCTTGACTGGCCAGCAAACTCACCAGACCTGAACCCCATAGAGAATCTATGAGGTATTGTCAAGAGGAAAATGAGAAACAAGAGACCAAAAAATGCAGATAAGCTGAAGGCCACTGTCAAAGAAACCTGGGCTTCCATACCACCTCAGCAGTGCCACAAACTGATCACCTCCATGCCACGCCGAATTGAGGCAGTAATTAAAGCAAAAGGAGCCCCTACCAAGTATTGAGTACATATATAGTAAATGAACATACTTTCCAGAAGGCCAACAATTCACTAAAAATGTTTTTTTTATTGGTCTTATGATGTATTCTAATTTTTTGAGATAGTGAATTGGTGGGTTTTTGTTAAATGTGAGCCAAAATCATCACAATTAAAAGAACCAAAGACTTAAACTACTTCAGTCTGTGTGCATTGAATTTATTTAATACACGAGTTTCACAATTTGAGTTGAATTACTGAAATAAATGAACTTTTCCACGACATTCTAATTTATTGAGATGCACCTGTATATTTTTTTATGGAATGGTATGCAGAAAATGTTCCTATATCACTGAAATAAGTGTCCTGAGTCCGGTCTCAATGGTATCTTTGATGTGTTGGGTTTTGGAAAGAGGGGGCGTGGCTAATTCAACATCTCGGTCTCATGGAAGTAGATTGGCTAAAATTGCTTATAGCACGTTGAAGGCCGATTTATACTTCTGCGACGAACCTATGCCGTAGGCTCCACATAGTGGCCAACATGTTGGTTTGCATTTATTTTTCTGCCTTGGTTTGTCTGCGTCGTTCTGTGAGTACACAGCCAAGTGCTAGTATATTGAGAAAATGCCTATTTCTGAAATATTTATACATTTCATAAATAAACAAAAGTGATGCAATTTGTGGATTCAAAAGTATTTCTTAAATTACTGTACTGTAACATTAAAAACGAGTTCATCAAAGTATGTGAACATGTTGAGATTTAAGATACGTATTATTTATTATACATGTTATCTGCCATGTAGAGAGAAAATAAATAAGGCATTTGCTATATGCTTGCTCTTGAGTCATTTGAATAATAATTAATAAATATTTTGGCATACTTTTAATGCTCCTTGCTGGAAAAAAACCCCCATTAAAAATATTTAATAACTGCTCACTTAATCAACAAATAATGGGTGTCAATTTAAAGCTTAAAAGCTGGACTTTATGCATATAGGCAATATAACCAACTCTAAACAGTTGCTTTTTAATTTGCTGACACATTAGAAAGTGTTCCATTCATAACTTATGAAATGTGATTATTTACTGTACATCATACTTTCAAACATACGGTCAAAACATTGTACAGATCAGACAGTTCTCGAGTATGAATACAACAAATATTGTGTCACTCACATACCAAATATACATTGAGTAAAAGCCCTGAGGAAAAAAAAGCACAGAGTTTATACGTTTTTGTCGTGTTTTCGCTTGTAACTTCATGAAACATAAACAGAATATAAAACCAGCAAATGTTCCTGATTTAAACCATGTTCCCTAGTCCAACTACAATGTGACGATGCATAGATCTTAAAATAATTTAATGATACATTTTTGGAGAGGTGCATGGCAGGCACATCAGGCTAGGTAACCGATGTAGCTACACTTAGCCTCCACTGTAGGTTTGACGCAGAAGTATAAATCGGCCTTTAAACTGGTATTTTTTATTGCTCATTTGGTTTTAGTGTCTATGCACAAGACAACAAGACGTTCTTGATGAATCCGCATGATCACATTTCTTACACTTCCTGTCCACCTCCATTTCAACTGGTTAAAACTGTTTCCATAGGATTAATGTGTTGTCAACCTACCACCAGAAATTCCAACTTTGAGTGACAGCTGGCCCTTGCCTTCCAAGGCTCATTGTCTCCGACACGCTATTTTTTTCCTCCCAAGTCCCCAATTAGCAACTGTCCAAAGCTCCTTTGCACACATCCATGGCCAAGTCCTGATCTAGTTCAGCTAATTGGCATAATGATCTTTGCTCATTAAGAGCGGAGCCTGGGGTGCTAAGCCAGAGGTCGAAAGCTCCCAAAGTCTGCTTAGAAAGAAGAAGAAGAAGAAGAGAGAGGAAAGAACAGGATTGGAAAACAATGATCTCCTCTGGGATGAAAGATTTTTACCCGTGGATTGGATTGACCACCCCGTCCCTCCTGGTTCTAATTCACTGACTGCTACTGTTGTCTTGAGTCCTCTGCAAGCTTTTGGGAACTTCCTCTCATCAGGCCAAACAATATGGTGAAAGAGGAAGCCCATGGGTCTTAAGATGGTTGCCATGGATAAGAAGAGCTGGGCAGACTTCATCACATGCCGGATCCTGCGATCCAGCCCATGAAAGGAAAGGCATTCCAGTCCCTAAGTAACTGAGAGATTTAGGGTTGGCTTTTTCTCTGTTCTTCATGACGGTCTTTTGCAAGCCTCTTGTCAGTCAAAATGGAGAATAAACAGGCAGAGCAGACATCTTGGCAAATGTGGTCATGGATGGATGGATGGATTACATTGAGGGAGGACTAATGTGTGGGGTGAGAATAAGTTATGGAGACTGGGTGGCTGAATCCCATACAAATCGGAATAAAAAGTTGTTCTGCCAAGTAATGCACAGTATTTAATAAGCCTAACTGTAGGGTATTTACAATTGCCAAGCAACATAGCAACTTGGTGCATTAATATAGGCCACATCCAAACTAATCCTTTTTTGTTTGAAAACTATGTTTTTAGTTTCCTAACGTCATCATTTTCAAAAGTATGCAGTAACGGAGAGCGTTTTCGAAATGCTCCTTTTTTTTAGTGGAGGCAAACGGCAAGCTAGTGTGGATGAAGAGGCTTAAACGTAGAAATTAAAATGGATTAGTGTGAGCGTTGCTTATTAGTGTGAGCGTAAAATGTGCATTCACAGGTGTGCGTTCACAGACATTTTACCACAACTTCAAACACTGCTTATCCAATCAGAATTTAGAGTTGAAACAATCCATTTTATAAAGCCTAATATTCCAGATTAGAACTATTCCAGATTAGAACTTTGAAACAGTGACCAAATTGTTTACTATTTATGGTGGATTTTCAAAGGAAGCATCTGGTATCTGTGCATGCTTTTGGGGTTGATGTTTCCCACCATCTCTTACGCTACGGAAAACAGTTTTGCTATTAACCGTGATTAAAAATGTCACGATTAATGAACTGCAAGAATTTTGAATCTACATTTAAAAATGATGAATTTTGGGGCCTGGGTAGCTCAGTGGTAAAATACGCTGGCTACCACCCCTGGAGTTCGCTAGTTCGCTAGTTCGAATCCCAGGGCGTGCTGAGTGACTCCAGCCAGGTCTCCTAAGCAACCAAATTGGCCCGGTTGCTAGGGAGGGTAGAGTCACATGGGGTAACCTCCTCGTGGTCGTTTTAATGTGGTTTGTTCTCGGTGGGGCGCGTGGTGAATTGAGCGTGGTTGCCGTGGTGGATGGCGTGAAGCCTCCACACGCGCTATGTCTCCGTGGCAACGCACTCAACAAGCCACGTGATAAGATGCGCGGGTTGACTGTCTCAGACGTGGAGGCAACTGGGATTCGTCCTCCGCCACCTGGACTGAAGCGAATCACTATGCGACCACGAGGACTTAGAGCGCATTGGGAATTGGGCATTCCAAATTGGGAGAAAAAGGGGAAAAATCCCAACAAAAAATAAAATAAATAAATAAATAAAAATAAAAATGATGCATTTTTTTATTTACACATGGCATGTGAAAACCGTTACAAAAATCGAGAGTTCATGGCAAATTTGCCGCAAACTTGCCACAGATTGTTCATTGTTGCCAAAAGTTTGCTGCAGGTTCACCACTACCGGTGGAGAGCTGCAAAATTCTGGCAAATATTTGCGGCAAATCACAAGCTCATTTGCATGTGAAAAATAATGAGTGTCAAGTTTGCGGCTAGTTTTGCCAGAACTCTAGATTTTTTTATAAGGGAATCTCTTGTGCTTGTGCAGCTTAGTGCAGCTGTTACTTTTGTTACAGACGGTGTCTGTGTGGTGCTTGGCCAGGTGTGAGAGACTGAATGTGAACTTTCATTCCACGTTAAACTGGGCTACACACGAACTCCACAAAATAACAGCGGAATTCGATCTACCAGATTCATATCCACCGAAAATACTTAAATCGCCTATTTGGGAGCATTTGAATGACTGAGGGTTACTAAAGATGACGAATGTAAACCATGCAGACAGAAGTCATATAAATGTACACATCCTACAAATGGGAAAGGATGCTACACTAGTCGTCCAATAACCAACTAGTTAATTTAACATTTTTAGCTGTGGTGCTTTTAAAGGGTTGAATTGAGAAATGCAACTTTTCGGAGTGTTTAAGCGTGTTGCAGTGTGCTTTGTTTTTGCGTGTAGTTACTATCAGCATGATAAACTTGCATTCTTAGTTCACCTTGTTATTATAAAGCATTGCTTAAAAATTCAACACATTCAATAATAAATTTCGAACTTTAAATCGGCTGCCGTAAGCAATGTTACAGTATTTATGCGTAGTCCACAGGTTTATTTGTGAGGTGTTGTGGACAGATTAAACAGTCCCGATAAGACAGTATTTTTGTGAAGTCTGTTGCTATGCTAATTCTTTAATAAATTGTTGCAGAATGTTTGTTTTTTTTATACTGTGAACGACATGTTGTGCAACCACATTGAAGAGCATCGTTCTGCGCCCAGGATGTGCTTAAGCGGTGTTGCGCCCTATAGGCCTTTTCCCACCCACGGTCCTGGTACTTTTCCCTTAGTAACTTTCTAGATGAGAACTCTTACATGGAACGGCACTCTCGTGGAGACTTTTCCTCTTTTGCATTCGCATGTAGTGACGTCATCTATTATCAACCATTTTTCTTGTGATGCTATTTGCAAAGGAGACGTACAAAAACTCACTCTGTGTCATCCCTACTAGTGACTGAAAACATATTTTCAACTAGCTGCCATGTTTTCAGTAAGAAACTGCCTTCAGAAGACTTATGAATATGAATATGACGCACAAGCCGCATGGACTACTTTTGTTACACCTTGGGGTCCTTTTTTAAGCATCTCTTTTTGTGTTTTTCACAAAAGAAAGAAAGTCATAAGGGTTTGGAATGACATGAAGGTGAGTAATTAAGAGTCCTGTACACAGAATCATCAACAGACGTCTTGTGACTGAATTCCGACTGGCTCTCACCGTCACAATTATTAGTATTTGCACAGCATCCTATCTTTATGAGGATGGCAGGAACATGAAAAGGCATCCGGCTCTGAAGATATGAATAGAGGTAGTGACAGTTAGAGGGAAAGGAAAGATGCAAGAGCTTTTTAAAGCCGTTCTGAAGTGATAAATAAATGAGTCCACCTTCCAAATGAGTGCCTTGGAGTCGATTTCCCACAGGACTGCCACAACACTGTAACCCCAGTGACATTTCACAGATTTGCCTGAAATGGATTCGACTATGGTGTGACAAGTGAAAACGACAAGCCTTAAACAGAGCTGCTGTACTGACAGTTACATATGCTCATCAGGGCCTCTGTCTTTCTTAGTCTAGTGTGTTGAATTATCTTTTACTTTTCAAGCACCTTTTCAGTTACGCTCAGTCACGTATAAGGACTTGTCTTTTCACACATTTACCTCAGTCATTACCCAGCAGGGCTAAATGTGCCACCCTATAGTTAACCCAGAATGTCCTGTCATCTTTTAAAACCCACTTTTCACAGTATGCATGTAGTGGAGTAGTGGTTAAGGCCACATAGGTTTGCACGGTATACCGGTGCTACGGTAGTATCATGATACTAAAGCTTCAAAATACTGGCGGTGCCACAATATTTATTAAACAGTAGTACTGTTAATACATTAGTACCATAAGTTATGTTGTATGTACAGTAATAAATATTATTTTCGCTAAAACCTTTATTTGAATTAGACTTATGTCTGCAATAGCATAAAAAATTTAGTCTTTTCTAGTGGCGTCCCCTTCACGCAGTGCCCTTTAAGAGCGCAAAATGCTCTTTAGAATTTGCCCATTATATGGTATTGTTTACTTTTCAATATGTGGTTTTCCCATGCTTCAAACACACACACGTCTGAATCCCAGCGTCTTAATTTGACGGCGTATCTCCTAATGGATAATATGGATTTAAATAAAACTTTGGAGAGTGAGAAGCTTTTTAAAAAACACAATTCACATAATGAGATTTGGAATGAATTTGGGGTTTGACTGATGTGACCGGGAAAACCCATCTGCCGTGAATGCCTACAAAGTTTTCAAGCCAAAGGGGGAACACCAGCAACCTTATTAAACACTTTCGGACACATCCTACTGCTTCTGCAGAATACATGCCGGTTAGTGCCACTTCATTTAACCTATATGCTTTATCTTAACATTTACAGATTTATCGTTTCTCTGAAAAATTTAACGTTGCACTTGTTTATTTTTTTCCAATTACAAATGCTTTTGGGAAACGCAACCCAGATTGGTTTGGTCAAGATTTGATCACGTCCCTGAGCTGTGCGATCAAACCGGTGTGTGTGTAATCTGCATTCCTGCTGCTCTTTACCAGGAGAGAGGGGCTGAAGCGGTTGTAATGAGAGGTGCTGAAGCAGATGTAATAATGGAACAGCTGCTCAAAATAGTCTTTTCAACGTTACAATATCTTTATTTTTATGTTACCAACATTCAAAAAATCACAGATTAATGGAATAAAAGTTTAAAGCCATTGCCGTTTGAACTGGCTGTTTTGATGCTGCAAGGTTTTTTTTTTTTTTTTTTACTAATCAAACTAAGAATTTATTAGGTAACAAGTTAGTCCATTTGAGCCTTCTCCCAGTTCATCCATCAGATATTTTCACCACTTACGGAGCCAAAAGTGGAATGGCTAGTTTCTAAGAATCACTATGACAAACTGTGTTTAGAATTAACACACTATCGTGTGGTATCGTGATACTACTTGGTATCATGATACTTTAGTTGGTATAGTATCATAAGGTATGATTATGGTATCGTGACAACCTTAAGTCCACAGGCAGTGGAGGAGTAGTGGTTTGTGGTCTTCTGTTCTATTCTGTTGTACACTGCTGTTGGAGTCCAAAATACGCCCAGTTGACTAAACATTGGACAGAACATGGAAAATCCTTAAAGATTTCGTTGTTGTGATCTAATTTGTAATGTAGTGCTGTGTTGGAAGAGACTAAGTCGCAATTTCTGTCAAATTCTCTGAGTAATTGGAGGTTGACAGGCCAGTCTGTTAAAACATACTTTCCATGAACAACACCTGCTGGGAGCACACTGGGACACAAGATATCCTGCAGACTTGGTCCTCAAGATGCTCCAGCTGTGAGAAGACTACTCTTTCAAAAAAATATATTTTCGGAAGAGTTTGGCTACGTACACACTAAAGTTTTGGGAATGACAACTGCACTTAAATGGGGTATTGAATCCCCTAAATTATCATTTCATTGGCCTTGTTCATAAAACACGAGCAAAACAAATGCGTGTGCAAATACAGCAGTTACTAAACTAATTCTACCATAAAATGACCCATTGAATAAAATTAAACCATTTATGTAATGGAGAATGGATTCATGAATGATTTACACACTAATTTGTTCTGCTCATGTTTCACGATTAAGGCCCAGTGTGTGCACAGAATATACCATGATATGTATTACCCCCCTTACAAAAAATCTAGACTTCTGGCAAACTATCCACGAACTTGCCAAAAATATGCTGCAAATTTGCCACTCATTATTTTCACATGCAAATGAGCTTGTGATTCACTGCAGTTGTTTGCCAGAATTTTGCAGCTCTTCACCAGTAGTGGTTAACCTGCAGCAAATCTTTGGCAGCAATGGATAATTTGCCGCAAGTATGCAGCAAAGCTCATTTGCATGTGAAAATAATCTTTGGTGAATTTGCCGCAATTTTATGGCAAATTTGCCATAAACTCTCGATTTTTGTAAGGGTCAGCTTGCTGATGATAGTGGTATTGTGGGCGAATACATGCTATTTTCTTGGTGTAAAAATGTAGAACATGCATCAAATGGTTGCTGATATATACGTAAATGTACTGTATATGACCGAAATGGCAAGCACTAGCTGTATTTAGAAAAATAAATAAAAACTGTCATTCACTACAGAAACCGTACTCTCCTCTATGTTGAAAGTTTACATTTCCTTCCAACTCAGAAACTCAGCTATCAAAATTATCTCTGAATTTCCCAGTTGTAATTACAACTTGAGGGGTCGTTCATGTGCTACTTCCGAGTGGGAAACTCATATTTACGATAATTCCGAAAGCATGTGAAGGCAGCATAACCCTTACAAAAAAAAAAAACGAAACTAGCCACAAACTTACCGCAAATTTGCCGCTTGTTATCTTCACACGCAGATGAGCTTTTGATTTGCCGCAAATGTTTGCCAGAAATTTCGCCGGTATTGGTGAACCTCCGGCAAACCTTTGGCAAATATGTACAATTTGTCGCAAAGCTCATTTGCATGTGAAAATTATCAGTGGAGAATTTGCGGCAAATTTGCCATGAAATCTTGATTTTCGTAAGGGTAGATGTTTATTTCCTGTTTTTGAGACTACAGGATATGCTATATAGTGTATGGTTATGGCAATGACTTATTCATAATGCAAGTTACGCATTTAGCGTAAAAAAAAAAACACATTATCGTTGACTCGTTGACAAGATTAATACTGCTTTTGGACATGGATTCAGTGCAGTTGGAAACATCATAACCTCAGTGAGGTCCTCTCTAAAACAGGACAATGTAATTGTCCTAATTAATTGTAAAGAATTTTTCCTGTAAATTTTTTTTTAAAACATCGGACAATTGAAAAGCTTTCAGCCTGGTAGTGTGTTGAGCAAGCAACCTCCGAGACAAGGATTCTGGTCTCTGGGGAACAAGGAAGTATTCGCATTCACATAAACAATGGTGATTTGGAGGTTGAATTTTTGCTCAAAAATTTAACTTTTACACCACTGATGGTTAGGTTTAGGGTGGGGATTTGGGTTAGGGGGTACAGTTAATAAAATATGTATTCCAGTTGACTATAGTACATTATTTACAACTAAATAGCTTTTGGTGCCGCTCTGTGGCACATACACCATACGTATGTTCAACAACACTTCCAGCTTTGGCTACTGGCGGCAGTGATTCAAATTTCACAGACCGATTTCAGCACAGACCAAGGGTGCGTTCCATTCTGAAGGGCTCATCCCTATGCCCTAATCCCTTCAGAGGGTTTATCCTCAAGAGTGTGAGCTTCGGAGGGTTGAAGGGTGTAGGGCTAAAAAAGTTCAGTAATTCGGAATGCACTTAAGCGTCATCTATCAAAGCCAAAGGAGCCGCTGCTGACGCTAATGAACATCACCTGCACCTAATCAGAAATATTTACACATCATTTTGCATCACTAACTGCTTTCAGAATAGACACTGAAAAGAAATGTTTTAAATCTTTATGACTTTATGAAAAATGTATGCTTCATGTTTAAAAAATGTTGTTTTATTTATAAAAAAAAAAAAAAAAGAAACCAATAAACAAATGTACAGTGCATTTATTAAATAAATGAAATGCCACTTTGTATTATTATTTTATTTAAACTCCTTTAGAATAACTGATCCAGCGAATTTACATTAAAATAACACAAGCATTAACCAGTTTTAAACAAAAAGCCAGCCATCATTTTTAAAAGTTCATTATTATAATTAAAAGCTTTTATAGACTATGAAGATGAAGGGATGTCACATGTTTTTGTTTATAGAAACAGATTGCAGTTGCAGCTTGTTTAATTTACACTAAATTACAGTTGCAAACCTCCATATTTCTGACGTATGCTCCAGTTCCGGTCTGCTTGGGCAGCGAGGTGTCCACCTGTTGAACCCTACGGAAACACCCGTTTCGAAGGGCCCTTCGAAGCAGCTATGTATGAGCCCTTCAGTTTGGGAAAACCCTTCAACATGGCGGCCACAACTGTTCTGCCTTCAAAGTGCCCTTCAGAGGCGGATTTATCCCGTTTGGAACGCAGGGCAATTTTAAGCAGCAAAACTTTCAACCTACTGTTGCCAAATTCACACCATGAACACCAGAAAAAAACAGTTAACTACAGTTTAACCTCTCGTCTTGTTCTCAACTTCCCTGAGTGATATTTTTCATGACTGGCAGTGTAATCTATTCCTGATGGGCACAGCAGAAGGCTTAGTGTGACCCAGAAAGCTACGAGATGAATGAACACCCCTCCAATTTAAAGGATGGATATTGCTGGAAATGTTGCAGCCTCTTTCCTAAACAGACCTTCATCTGTCACAGCCCAACTTCACCGATCCAGTCCCTCTCTCTCCCAACTCTTAAGGGACCTAATCCCTAAACCGAGACAAGGTTGTACTATCCATATAAAATTTCCCCAGTGTCCTCATTTGCATACATGTATTCCTACAGTAGGTAAAAAGTAAGAGCCACACATGAAAGTGACAGTTGGGCGTCGGTCCACCATTACCGAATCTGCCAGACGCCTGGCAATTAAACACAGGATTGTCAAACTACATCTTAATTTTTTTCCCCACAACACGACGCCACCTGCTCATACAAATGTATCCTGTATTCAAATACTTCTTTCTGAAATTTCTTTGTTTATTCTTATTAAGATTTATTTGCACTATGACTCACCAAATCATAGAAGCTTCACATAACTTGGCTATAGCGAGTCAGGAGTGATGGAGTTCTTCCTGTTCATTGTTTAATGTGTATGATAAGCAGCACGAGAGGTGTAAGGCTCTGTTTGGTGATAACTTTAGACAGCTGATGGGTTTTAATAGCGTGCTGGGCAAGCTGATAATGGGGAATGCTAGGAGGGACAAACTATTATAAAAGAGATTGAAATGGCTACATTCATTATTCCCTTTTTGTTTTAAAGAACGTGTATGTTTTACAGTAGGGCTGTGGCAATACAATCATATTTTGATATATCACAATTCTTTTTCTTGCAATATTTCATCCGTTGTCACTTTAGTTCCTTGTATAAGTAGGCTATGTATATTTTGAATTTATTCATGTGTGCATTCATAAAACTTGTGCGGTCAAAGCCGCTTCTATGATGCACCGTGCTGGATAAAAGTGAAGTGAGCTGTGTGAGAGAGCCTAATTTATACAGTGGAAGAAGCAAAAATGTTTTTTCTCTTCAATGAACTAAACCACTTTAGGCAAACTAAGTCTGTGTTTATACTACTCGGGCCTTTGTTTTAAAATGTGTTTGTTGAGGAAAATGAGTTCTGTCAGTCAGTAAAACATTTTTAGATTTTGAAAGTACTGAAATTTGACTCTATATTCTTATTTTCCTGTCAAAATGCACTTATTTCCTTCTTAGGAAAGAAAACAAAACAATATGTTGCAATAATGCTTTGTTGACTGTGGCAGCGTGGCGTGGTCAAGTGTCGTTACACTGGTGCTGAAACCCAGGATCTTGAAGTATGTCCCATGGAGTCCTCCCAGTTGGCAGATATCCTCAAATCCCTCGCTGGCTTACACCAGTCCCACCAACAATCCCTGCTTGAGCTCCGGCAAGATCAAGATAGCCGGTTCTTCGAGGTCCTTCGGGCTCAAGCAGAGGACCGGCATGTGCTCCGGAGCCTTCTCAGCCAGGTGAGAGCCCCGGCCGCGTCCCCGGACAACCACAGCCCCATGCCCCCGCCCACGCTTCTGAAGATGAGGGCGGAGGATGACCTGGAAGCCTTCCTCGACTTGTTTGAGCGGACCGCTGAGATCTGAAGCTGACCACATGATCAGTGGGCAACTCGCAGCACAACAACTGCCGGCGGCAAACCTCCTGGCTTATGAGGACCTGAAGAAGACCATCCTGCAGCGGGTTGGTCGCAGTCCGGAGCAGCATCACCAGCTCTTCCGGTCGATGAAGCTGGAGACGACCGGCCGCCCATTTGCCTTTACCCAACGGCTCCGAGACACCTGCCAGTGATGGCTGCTGGCGGGGGATCGCGACGTCGAGGGAGTAATCGATCAGGTGGTACTGGAGCAGCTCGTCCATCGGCTACTGCAACGAACAGCAGAATGGGTCCAGTGCCACCTCCCGGTGTCGCTGGAGGAGGCTGTTCGAATGGCGGAGGACCACATGGTGGCGTACCCGAGGGCGGAAGAGCCCTCCCACTCACTCTCCCCTCCCCCTGTGTTTTCCCCTTTCTCTTCCCCCTCCCCTCTTCTCTCTCACTCTGCTCTCTCCGCAGAGCCCCATGAGGATGCTAGAAATTGGTACAAATGGCTCGATCCCCTGTTATTCGCAGTACGAGAGGTCCCGCAAACCTCCACTGGGTTTTCCCCATTCGTGCTGCTGTATGGGCGGCGCCCGTGCGGCGTGCTTAATGTCATACGCAAAGCTTGGGAGGAGGGACCTTCAACCAGTAAAAACAAAATTCAATACATTCTTGATCTTAGAGCAAAACTCCACACTTTGGGGCAACTAACACAGGAGAATTTGCTCCAAGCTCAAGAACGACAGAGCCGACTGTATAACAGGGGAACTCGGCTGCGGGAATTTGCACATAAGGTCTCGCCAAGTGGCAAGGACCCTTTGAGGTCACACAACGAGTGGGGGATCTCGATTATGAGGTTAAGCGAACCGATAGAGTTTGAGCACGTCAAATATATCACCTTAACCTCCTGAAATTGTAGAGGGAGGCAGTCCCTGTGACGTTGGCTATGGTAGTTCCGGAGAGGGCGGAGCTCGGGCTGGAGGTGAATACAAAACACAATCGTTTCACCCCGGTCACTTGCAGAGACCAGCTCTCACCGTATCAACTCGCAAATTGCAACAGGAGTTTGCAGACTTGTTTTCCCCTCTACTGGGTCATACGAACCTCATCCAGCACCACATCGATACCGAGCCGGGGATGGTGGTACGTAGCCGTCCCTACCGATTGCCCGAGCACAAAAAGAAAATTGTCCAGGAATAATTGGATGCAATGCTCGATATGGGGGTAATAGAGGAATCCCACAGCGATTGGTCCAGCCCGGTTGTTCTAGTTCCTAAGAGCGACGGGTCTGTATGGTTCTGTGTGGATTATAGAAAAGTCAACGCGGTGTCTAAATTTGACACATACCCAATGCCGGTATGATGAGTTGCTCGATCGGTTGGGCACTGCTCGATTTTATTCGACACTGGATTTAACAAAGGGTTATTGGCAGACACCAATTTCCCGTGAAAAAATGGACTTCTCCACACCGTTTGGATTACACCAATTTGTGACGCTTCCGTTAGGTTTGTTTGAGGCTCCGGCTATGTTTCAGCATCTCATGGACCGAATCCTCAGACCGCATTCGGCTTACGCCGCTGCCTATTTAGATGACATCATCATTTACAGTAATGATTGGCAGCGGCACATGTAGCATCTGAGGGCGGTTCTGAGATCGCTGCAACGAGCGGGACTCACAGCAAACCCCAAGAAGTGCACGATTGGGCGGGTGGAGGTACGGTATCTGGGGTTCCACTTGGGCCACGGGTAGGTGCATCCCCAAATTGACAAGACTGCAGCGATTGTGACCTGCCCGAGGCCCAAGACCAAAAAGGGGTTGAGACAGTTCCTGGGGCTGGCTGGCTATTATAGGAGATTCGTGCCTAATTATTCGGATGTCACCAGCCCGCTGACTGATCTCACTAAAAAGGGAGCTCCAGACCCGGTCCAGTGGACAGAGCAGTGTCAACAGGCGTTCACGCAGGTTAAAGCCGCACTTTGCGGTGGACCACTTTTACATTCACCCGATTTCTGTCTCCCTTTTGTCTTGCAGATGGATGCTTCAGACAGAGGGCTGGGGGCCGTGCTCTCGCAGGTAGTGGAGGGGGAGGAGTGCATGGCCCAGCACCATAAAAAAAGGAGTGTCTCGCTATCAAGTGGGCGGTCCTCACTCTCTGGTACTACCTGTTGGGGCGGGCCTTCACCATCTGCTCTGATCACGCCCCACTCTAATGGCTCCACCGCATGAAAGATACCAATGCGCGGATCACCCGTTGGTATCTGGCTCTTCAGCCGTTTAAGTTCAAGGTGGTCCACAGACCGGGGGTGCAGATGGCTGTTGCCGACTTCCTTTCCAGGAGTGGGGGGGAGTGGTAGACAGGCCGGGTGTCTCCCCGGCCTGAGTTGGGCAGTGGGGATATGTGGCAGCAGGGGCATGGTCAAGCATCCGTCCGGAGAGAGAGAAAGTGGTAAGGGCGCTTGCAGCTGAGCTAGATTATGTTTAACACCTGTTTCTAATTCCAGTGAGCATGGGGAGAGCGGCATTTAAGCAGCCTCGCCACCAGCAGAGGAGAGAGAGAGTCTGGCACAAGGAAAGCCACGGTGCTCCTGAAGCTGTTATGTTTAATCTGTTATGTTTGTGAAGCTGATGTGTTTAAGTTACTACGTGCCTGTGAAGCTAATGAGTTTAAGTGACTACGTGCCTGTGAAGCTGATGTGTTTGTGAAGTTGTAAAGCATTGAAGTGGCCAATTAAAAGTCCTACTTGAGCCTGGAAAAACCTGCTTCCCTGTGTTCTCCTTCCCTTCTCTGTGCATTTTTTATGTAATTAATTGCACTGAATTAATGCATTAAATCGACAGTCCTAATTTTAACAAGTCATTAAAGCTCTTTGACTAGCCGAGTTCTCCTAGGTCAAGAATTTCATGGATGTGGGAAAGCATGAGAAATATTACCAAACAAACACCTTAACTAAACAAAAACATCAGTGTGTTTCATCATAATTGTTAGGCGAACCAAAAGAACCCACTAAGTATAAATTAGCCTTAAAACTGAATCAATTCATGCTGTCTTGCGGTCATGCTGGATCTACCTCGTGCATTTGTCACAGTTTCAATAGCAATCCTATTATTGTATTCTGATGCATTGCAATTAATGTGAGGCATGTATTGCAAAGTGTATCGTAAGTTAGGTATTGATACTTAGCCGTATACCCTACAGTATGTAATGTGTGTTAATGTGTATTGTAGGTTCCGGGACACAAGTGTCGCTATGCAGTGGGCAGTATTTTGAGTGAAGGAGACAAGGAACCCAATGAGGAACAGCAGCAACTATATGAGAAGCACGGCTTCCGGGTGTACTGTTTCCCAGAGGTCACACACGTTGTCACAGCCTCCTTCCCTCACCGAACCCCGCTCTCTATTTTCCTGGGAGTGCAAAGGGTCTATCCACAACTGAACAGCTACATCAAGGTAAGGGCTTCCTCACCAGTATTAACAGAATGTATGTTCTCTACCTCCAGATAAATCTAAAAGTCACTTCTAGAATTTTAAGGTGATTTCCTAGCTGAAGCTTTACAATTTGCCCTGTCATATCACTTGAGAATGAAGAACGCGTTGATAGAGTTATCTCACCGTTGTCCCATTCAGGTGCAGTAGGTGCTACATTTTGAAGATACACTGGTGGCCAAAAGTTTGGAATAATGTACAGATTTTGCACTTATGGAAAGAAATTGGTACTTTTATTCAGCTGATCACAATGTATAGTCAGGACTAGTGCCCGACCGATTTATCGGTCAGCCAATATTAGCCTTTCACAGATATATCGGTATCTGCGTATATGTTTATGTTTCTGTGCAGATATAAAAACTTTTTTTTCAGTACATATAATGCAGAAAACGATGCTTGGGGTGATTTAGAATAGTGTCATAATGTAGTTTGTCCAGCAGAGTGTGCTCCGACTCCATTGTTTACAGAGCTGAGCTGACGATGGTTCTGCAGACAGTGCGGAGTTAAGTGGCGTTTTCGCGGTAAGTTGCTAACTAGTTTTTGAAATACATACTGGGAAGTTAATAAACAATGACCCCATCATTTTCCCTTTTCAATATAGCTAATATAATGTTAACCCTGTCCCTGACAACCTTGTCACTCATGTTTATCACATCTGTTTGCTGTTAGCCAGCTATAGTTTGTCAGTGCAGTCAGTAACATAGCAGATTGAAAGGTAAACATCACAGCATCTTTTTGCAGCTCAGCAGAAAATGGTGCGGTGGTGGATTGTGTCTGTTGAGTGTTGATTTCACGCTATGTTGGTACCTAGTTGGTGAGACGCAATGCTGGAAAGTAAATAATCAACATCCATCTTTTATTCTCTGTGACAATGAGCTTATATATAACTAGCTAACCATGTAGCTACTTTCAGAGCTTGTCAGCTGAGTGGAAGCTAATGTGTAAACATGTATTCACCAAACTATTTTGTTTAGGATTCGCAGTTTGGTACCCCTTCAACCGAACAATTCCAGTCGTTGCATTTACAAAATGTAATATTTAAAAGTCTGGTTTTCCACCATTGAAAGTTTCCCCTGAACTTGTATAGCAGAATACACAGCCTTTACAACCTGCCCCTAATTGACTGGCAGTATTAAAATAGTCAGCATTTGACTGATACTAAACAGTACTACTGATGTTTATTTAGCTATAATTTTAATTTGTTCTTTATTTAAATGGTCAGCAACTGACTGATACTGAACATACAGTACTGATTTTTATTTAGCTATAATTTTAATTTATTCTTTATTTAAATGGTCAACCATTGACTGATACTAAACATATAGTACTGATTTTTATTTAGTTATAATTTTAACTTTATTATTTATTTAAATGGTCAGCAACTGACTGATACTGAACATACATTACTGATGTTTATTTAGCTATTTATTGTGTTTATATTTATTCTTTATTTTCTCAGTGTTCATTTCTAGAATTTGTTGACAATGTATAATAATAATGTCAAATATTCTTTGATAAAAATATTTGTTTAAGAAAGCAGACTTCTGAGTACCTTTGCATAGTCATATTGGTGCAAAATCGATGCACAATCCACATAGAAAGGTCTGTTTTCTTTCCAGCTCAAAAATTAACTATGTCGGCCACCATATCGGTAATCGGTGAATTTTCCCACTCTAAAACCGGTATCGGTCTCAAAAATCCCATATCGGTCTGGCTCTAGTCAGGACATTAATAATGTGAAAAATTACTATTACAATTTGAAAAAAAAAAACTTAAACTACTTCAAAGAGTTCTCATCAAAAAATCCTCCACATGCAGCAATAACAGCTTTGCAGATCCTTGGCATTCTAGCTGTCAGTTTGTCCAGATATTCAGGTGACATTTCACCCCACGCTTCCTGTAGCACTTGCCATAGATGTGGCTGACTTGTCGGGCACTTCTCACGCACCTTACAGTCTAGCTGATCCCACAAAAGCTCAATGGGGTTAAGATCCATAATACTCTTTTCCAATTATCTGTTGTCCAATATCTGTGTTTCTTTGCCCACTCTAACCTTTTCTTTTTTTTTTTTCTGTTTCAAAAGTGTTTTTTTTTTTTTTGCAATTCTTCCCATAAGGCCTGCACCCCAAGTCTTCTCTTTACTGTTGTACATGAAACTGGTGTTGAGCAGGTAGAATTCAATGAAGCTGTCAGCTGAGGACATGCGAGTTGTCTATTTCTCAAACTAGAGACTCTGATGTACTTATCCTCTTGTTTAGTTGTACATCTGGCCTTCCACATCTCTTTCTGTCCTTGTTAGAGCCAGTTGTCCTTTGTCTTTGAAGACTGTAGTGTACACCTTTGTATGAAATCTTCAGTTTTTTGGCAATTTCAAGCATTGTAAAGCCTTCATTCCTCAAAACAATGATTGACTGACGAGTTTCTAGAGAAAGCTGTTTCTTTTTTGCCATTTTTGACCTAATATTGACCTTAAGACATGATAGTCTTTTGCATATAGTGGCAACTCAAAAACAAACACAAAGACAATGTTAAGCTTCATTTAATGAACTAAATAGCTTTCAGTTGTGTTTGATTTAATGGCAAGTGATTTTCTAGTACCAAATTAGCAATTTAGCATGATTACTCAAGGATAAAGGAGTGATGGCTGCTGGAAATGGGGCCTGTCAAAATTTGATCAAAATGAATTTTTTTCAAATAGAGATGGTGCTGTTTTTTACATCAGTAATGTCCTGACTATACTTTGTGATCAGTTGAATGGCATTTTGGTGAATTAATGTACCAATTTCCTTCCAAAACAGCTAAATCTGTACATTATTCCAAACTTTTGACCACCAGTGTAAAGCAGATAAATCATCCCCATGGTGTAATAAATTCTGACAGAGTACCTCTGTTTCCTTCAACATGATGGGTGAACTGTAGTGTAGAGGCTCTTGAGCAATGAATGCCTAGCCTCTCTTTCTATCTGGAAGGATGGAGACAGTAATTATTAAGCAGTAGACTTAATCATAGCAATTAAGGTTAAGAAGAAAGAAAAGGAGCAGGGGATAAGTGCAAAGAAAGCAACAAAAAAGAGTTACAGGACTGTAAACTGGGTGAGAGAACTGGAGAGATGGAGGGACAGAAAGGCTTGGTGTTGGAGAGGATATTTTATCCCCCAAAATATTTAAAATCTGTTTTCATTTACTCATCCACTCACACCACTCGTGTCTTTCAAAAAAAAAAAAAAAAAATTTGTTTTGACTAGAGCATGTAACATTTTAAAGTTTCTTGTTAAGGTGGCAGTTTTAATGGCCATCACATGTTCTCCATACTTGCTGACACCAGTGTGTGTAAGCCCCTTCAGATCTCCCCACCATCTGCCCTGATGCAGCCTCAGTGTGAACGCAACCAATAGGCTGAAGCTACATCCTCCTCTCCAGAATCAAGATCTGCCTGCTCAACTGCTAGATAACTTAGCACCTCCTGTTTGAGTCATTCCCTCTTCCTTTTCCATGCTTGTTTACTTTCTGTCCTTCATCAAGATCTGTATATCATCAACCTACAGTTCTAGGCATCATAAAAGTAATCCATACGACTCCAGTGGTTTAATCAATGTCTTCTGAAGCGATCCAGTTGGTTTCGGGTGAGAATAGAGCAAAATATAACTCCTTTTTCACTGAACATCTTGCCATTGCAGTCTATAGGCACGATCATTATTTTAAGCTCAATTACACTTCCTAGTGCTTGACGCATGCACAGAGCGCTAGATGGCGCTACCCACCATTTTCCTGAACGCGGAAGTGTTCCAAGATTCGCCTGTTTTCAATTTCCAGTCTCCAATGTTTTCGCCCGCATCGGCGTATATTCTTAGTGGGTAATGTGGTGTTTAAAGTATTACATTTGTAAACAATTTCAAAAACATGTGGCTTTAAAGTGCCAATACTTAACAGAGTCGAGATGATCGTTTTTTTACAGTGCCTCCCCGGAGTATGTAGATTTCATGAAACGATGGTCCGAGGTTTGTTTTCTTGATATCATTATCTACTTTGAGTTGTTATGACAGCCAACAACTGCACAGGTTGAGCCTGAAATTAATTTTTACTCCAAATAACACTTAAATGTTTTTTGTTCTCCATCTGAATCGCTCGTTTCGGTAGTTTTTACATTGTGTCTCGAGACCAGAAACACAAAACAGGCAATTAAGATGCTGTCAAGATGTACAGTGAAAAAGGAGTTACGTTTTGGTCTTTTCTAACCCAAAGCCAACTGGATTGCTTCAGAAAACATTGATTAAATCTCTGGAGTCATAAAGATTACTTTTATGTTGACTTTATCTCCTTTTTGGAGCTTCAAAGGCCTGATCACCATTTACTTGCATTGCATGGATCTACAGAGATGAGATATACTTCTAAAAATATTTGTGTGTGTTCTGCAGAAGAAAGTCATGTCAGATGGCATGAGGGTGAGTAAATGATGAGAGGATTGTTTAATTTTTGAGTGAACTAACCCTTTAAGAAAGTCTAAAACTGATACTTCAAAATCTCAGAAAACATCTATGTAAACCCATAGCACTGTAGTCCTAAACCCAGAAGACAATTAGCATATTTGTGCCAAGTGTTCCCTCTGGAATTTCCAGTGGGTTTTTGGAAATCTTCTGTAAAGTTTTTAGAAAGCTTCTTTAGTAATGCAACATATGTGGTTAAAATTGCTTGAAAATTGCATATGTGTTTTATTCACAAACAACACACAATCATAATTAGGGTTGATAACCGGTTCCATTTTTTTTAAAGTACTGGAACCAAATGATTTTCATGATTTTCAGTTCCTATTAACAGTTCTGGTACATGCAAATTTCCGCAGAGGTGGACCAATCACTGCTTCTGGTATAATTTGATTCTTGAACGAATGACCCTAATGAGCCAGTTCTTTTGAATCTGCAGCTTTATATCTGCTCTGTAGAAACTTGAAATTATCTTATCATTTGGTAATAGACTGCACAGGGCAGTAAATGCAATAAGAATTGTATCTCTTATTTCCAAATTATACTTTCCTCAAAAGTACTAAAAGAAACATTACTGGAATCGTTACTGGAACCATTAAGGAACAGGAATCGTTAAGATGGTCATGCTGGTCAGGCTGGTTTTAGAGGGGTTTTGAACACTTTTTTTAGCTGGTCTCTTAGCCTGGCCAAGCTGGTTTAGACTGGGAGGCTAGCTAGTCTCCCAGCCTGACCAGCTAAAAATATTCAAAACCCCTCTAAAAGCAGCCAACTGACCAGCCTTGCTAGGCTGACCGACCAGCTTAAACCAGCCAAACGGCTTAAGCTGGTTTAAGCTGGGGGGTTTTCAGCAGGGTAATCATACATCAACTGTGAATTTTGAAGCCACTGTGTTTTTAAAAGTTTAATGTGGCTAAATAAGAAATACAATTACTATAACTTCTGAGTATACGTGGATGATGTAATGGACAATCGTTATAGTCCTTATTGCAACTTTCTACCTATCAAGATTCATATTTGAAGCAACGAGATGCGGCGCAACGGTCAAAGACGTCAATCTAGTGCATGTTTACATAGAAAACAATAAAAATAAAAAGGACTGACACAAAATCGTTAAACTATTAGTGTTAAATGTAATTGTTTGTTTTGACATCTATAACGTCAACCATCAGTGACCATTTATATTGGAATATGCCATCTGTTTTCAACTTAACCCTGCTTTGGTAATCATCATAAAATTTGATATATCGATGCAGTGTGATTTTTCTAATTCAGTGTAATGGTCATAAAATAAGGCTTGGAGCAATAAGGTTTCCTAGCCCACCCAAAAACCCTTGGCTACAGCAAATTGTTTGAGATTGTATTACATGTACTCAGTTATCTATTATTAACCAAATTTCTTGTCTGACCAAAGAGTGCTGCTGTCTGTTACATGAGATTTTTCTTTGTTTGCAATGCACAATGTGATAAGACTTTTTCATATTGAATGAGTTAAGTAGGAAGTTAGCTGTGGAATTTACAGAGGGGTTTGGCTTGTGCATTATGTCTCAGAAATAAAGGGTTAGGTCACCCAAAAATGTACATGTTGTCATCATTTTTAGAGAAATCATTTACATATTTTGCTCTTGAGGCAACAGTGGTAATATCAAAGTTTGACCTTGTCAGTAGCTTAACATAAACAAATGCATACACACTTCCGCTTTAACCCACTAGCATGTAACGCGCTCAGTCGAGCAAACGTTCTTGTGTCAACGTGACAGCAGCAGTTTTTTCTTATCACTTTAAACATCGCATACAGCTCCAACAAAGTTCTTGATCTTAAACCAGAAATTCGGATCTTTGCTTTCATTTTTTATGTTACATAGCACAACTCCGATATCAGCATACTGTACACTTCATAAGCATCGCATCACAAAACTTGCAGATACCCGGCCTGATCAACACCCAGGAGCCTACCAAACACAGAGCGTTTCTTTTTTAGCACCAACATTCGCTCTGCTCTCTTGATCCCTCACAGGCGGCCTTTTCAAAGTCACTCTTAAATATAACTTTTAAGAGTGAAATTCCATTTGAAATTTGATTTCAATAAATTCCATTGAAGCTCCCTTTTTTCTTGACAACAAAAGGCTAAAATTTCTCGTCATGAATAATCCATGGAACAGGCATTCCGTAGCTCATGTGGGCTGCAGACGATTACATTTTCTTATAGTCAGAATAAGTAATTTGAAGGCAGTTGGCAATATGAGACAGAAGGCTGGTCCCCAACGTGTTTTCCATGACCCTCTGGTTCTGTGGGCAGATTGCACGTTGATGATTCTAATTCTGACTAGGACAGCAGAAAGGGAATCCCTATGGCAGACCCGTTCCTGGAGTAGGGCACTCAGGTGGAAACATTGTTCTCCTTCCTTTGTGTTTATAATGTGCAATGTGACATTACGGTATCAGTTAAACATGCAGGCGTGCCCACAAAATGTAATTCCTTATCCTTGAAAATGGGTGACAAAACTCCAAAGACTTATATTGGATGAGGGACCTGAGCCTTATCTAGGGATAACTAGATAACCTTAACTACCTATCAATCACCCACATTATGGTATGAGGACTTTTGCTTCAACATGAATTAATAATGAGGAGGAAATTGAATACATACTATAATTTCTAAACACCTGAAGGGTACAATGTGGGAAAGTTCGCCAAACCTGTGGAGATGTTTTTACGCTTCAGGGTTTCCCTGGGTCTAAAGTGATTAAGTAGCTCGAGTGATCCTGCTCTGACTTTCCTGTAAATTTCGGGAAGCCTGCTGGACTCACCCGCACTTGCGTGCTCCAGAGAAAGCACACGCGACACTCGCATGAAACACAGATGCGTGTGTCAGATGGAAGCATATTCATATCGCACAGCCCTAGACATGACCTGACAATTTCTGTTATTTTAAAATTTCTTTGTAAACGAAAGGACACATGGCAAATTTCATTTAGTTTTTTTGCTTTGCCCATTTTTGCTCCCTGGTGAATGTTTTTTTTATTTGTTTTTATAAGACACTTATTCCATGACAGCCATTTTTTTTTAAATGGAAAAGCAGCTATATAGAACAAACGTTTGCCATTTAGTTTCATTATTATATCACATTATTATGCATAGTCCATCACATTACAGCGCAAAATAAATACCGAAATGAAATGACCGGATTTTCTCCAGTTTGTCCGGCAAACGTTATCATTCACGGACACGTTGGCCGGCACCAGAATTTCTTAGCGGAAACTCTGGCGAGTAGTATGAATAGATTTCGGACATACTTCATCCAGGGACGTGGGCTTTTTCTCATGACCCAAATATATTAAGTAAGAACAACAACCGCAAAACCTATCTGCTCTGGTTTTGTTAAACATGCATTGTTTAAGCACAATTATCTTGGTATATATAGCACTTATAGTTCAGAAGAGCCGTCCGCCTCGTGTTTCACCACCGTTCCTTTAAATCCAGTGTTTTGAACGTGATGTCACCTCAGCTCCCAAGGGATTATGGGATTGTTAAGTGTCCATTCGATCCGTACTTCAAAATCTCTCTGGAAATAGTAGGTCATCCGGCATTTCTCGCTTACTGCTTCATGAACACTGTGGATTCGGAAATACGACTCCACTGGCATACATTTTTGGGCAGACTATATAGTAGGGAAGTATGGATATTCAGATGCAGTGCAGGTGGAATGTCCACAGAGTAGCACCAAAAACAAGTTGTATTTTTAGTTGTAAATTATGTCAACAAGAATTCATGTTTTATTAACTCTACCCCCCATCCCACACCCCAACCCTAAACCTAGCTAACTGTCAGTGGAGTCTTTTTTGAGCAAAAATGCATATTCTGAATTGCGTTCACCATTTTCTATATGAATGCAATTACTAGTGCTGGGTAGATTACTTCTGAATCGTAATCTGGTACAGATTAAAAATTACATGTCTATAATTGCATTCAGTAATGAAATCTCTTGGATTCTTTTTTTTGAGGGGTGTAACCTAATCTGATTACTTAAATTATGATCGATTTACTGCTGTTGCCTGATTATTATGCAATTCATAAAGAGAGAACTGTAATCTGATTATGAGCATTTTAAAATGTAATTTAATTTTTAATATTTAAGTACTAAATTTTTGGAATCAGATTACATAATCCAGATTACATGTAATCCGATGTAATAATGTGTGTCGGAGGAGGGTGCTTCTCAGCAGTTCATCTGAATCGGGTTTGATTTAGGGCTACATTAACTTTCGGAAGCAGCATGTTGATTTCCTGTGTGATCATGTAGGCTTTTCACCTGCCGCTCTGCATGTCTTTCTAAAGGATCCCAATATTAGGAAAGAGGGGCTGAAATACATTTTTAACATAGTCCACAATCACTTCAGCCCACCCATAACAGTTAGAACACCCTGGAGCATCATTTAAGATGAGTTTGCATTATAATTTCATTGTAAAATATAGATTTTACAAGTGCAAAAGTCATTTACAATTTGTAACTAGCCTGAGATTAGTTAGTTCCTTGTCAGTTGAAGATCATATTGTTTTTAGCCTCAGAAGCACATTAGTGACCTCTCATCACACCTGTTTAGACCACGACAAAGCAGATACAACACATTTTACATCAGTGGCGACTCTGTATAACTCATGCATGTCACGGAGATCCTCAACGATCCTCATCAAGGCCAGGAAGAGCGAGATAAGGTGAAAATTGTCAGGAGATCATGACTGAATGAATGAGATCAATATTTGGTCAGTCTTAGCTTTCCATTTCCTTTTACCTGAGCACACAGGAGAAACAGTAACTTTTTTGTACCCTGCTTGCTTTCCTGCTCCCCTGCTGCTCTGTATTGATCCAGGAGCCTCAGGTTACCTCTGCAAGATAACACCACATGCTTGTTACTTCTTGGTCGTTCAGATAACCTCAGTATCTTAGTGCAATTTGATTTCTTCTCGCAACATCTACATCTTTGGGATTAAAGGGTTAGTTCACCCAAAAATGAAAATTCTCTCATCATTTACTCACCTTCCCATCCCAGATGTGTATGATTTTCTTTCCTCAGTAGAACTCAAACAAAGATTTTTAGAAGAATATCTCAGCTCTGTAGGTCCTTTCAATGCAAGTGATGGTGATCAGCACTTTAAAAGCTCCAAAAAGCACATAAAATCATAGTAAAAGTAATCCATATGACTCCAGTGGAACAATTGCTTTGAGTGGGAAACAGATCAATATTTAAGTCCTTTTCACAATAACTGTTTACTTCTGGACAATCTCCAATGCATCTTCAAGGGGGACTCATTTGACCCTGCCTCTCACGTGACATAAGCGTGTTGGCATGTTCACACGAGGACTGACACAATATAACCGGAAGTGCAACTCTATTTTTTTTTTTTACAAGAGAAAGCTCTTCACAAGGTTGGTTGGTTTTCATTTGAACATGCCAGCACGCTTACGTCACACTTGCATTGTATGGACCTGCAGAGCTGCGATATTCTTCCCAGAATCTATTTTCTGGTGAAGAAAGAAACTCATACGTATCTGGGATGAGAGAATTTTTATTTTTTGGGTGGACTATCCCTTTAAGGGCAATTTTGGATTTGCTTTTTACAATATTATCTGTACAAAAGTTTAAAGTTCAGCTTTCAGTGTAATTCTTTCATTACATATAAGTTGAAATGTAAATGAAAAGAATAGTTTTTTTTTTAGTTTTTTCACTCAAAAATGAAAATTCTGTAGTCATTTACATAATTTGCCCTCATGTCGTCCCTAACCCGTATGACTTACTTTTGAATTTTAATGAATATTCCAGTCTGTCTTTTCAATAAAATGTTAGTGGATACTGCCTCACTTTAAATCTTAAAAAGGACCCAAAATTACCATAAATGTAGTGCATGCAACTTGTTAATCATATTGAAAGTCTTAAGAACATAAGTGAAAATCTTGTCTTCCATTACAGGTTAATGTGTGCATGAAAGAAGCTTATTGAATGTTCAACGGATGTCAGGGTTATCACTGAAAAATGACTTTAATTTCGACTTGTTTCTCACCAAAACCTATCGTATAGTTTCAGAGGACTTGGCATATTTAAAATGTGTCTATTCTTTTGGGTCCTTTTTTAAGCTTTAAAATTAGTCCCTGTTGACTGCAGTTGTATTAAAAAGACAGACTGGAATATTCATTATTCATGAATATTCATCTCTTTTTGTGTTCTGCAAAAGAAAGAAAGTCAAATGAGTTTGGAACTAGTTGAGAGCAAATTATGACAGAATTTAAATTTTTGTGTGAAATATTACTTTAATTATTTCAAAGTCACATTGTTTATGTTAAAATGTTCTTAGCAAGAGTAAAAAAAGCGAACTATGCTGTTTATATTTAGTCCATGTCTTGCAGAAGCTCAATTTATGTAGATGAAAAACAACTGCGGTAATGAGGACACAGTAGCCTTAGCATTGGCTTCTACCAATTATATTCTCTACTATCTATATTTGTGAACCTTAAAAATAACAACAAAATATTCTAGAGAAACCATACAGTTAATGAATCATTGAAGTTGCCAATTTGAAGGACAGACTAAACCTAACCAATTGTGTCATAAAATCAAATGTGAGATGGAAAACGCGATATCTGAAGCACGTTATTTCGTAGCACCTCTATTACACTTTTGGCTTGCATGTCGACTCGTGTGCTTTACCCGGTCTTCCGTGTTCAAAGTCCAACGCTCTATAAATTGAGCTACCATGCAGCTTGAATAAGCTTGTAAATATATCTCCTTTCAAATCATGCAATATAATCAAAGTTTTTTGATATAATAAAATAGCATTGTGGGATTAACAGAGTGAAAAATACATGTTTTAATCTGCCGTTTTACTCGTGATTTGTGTGAAAGTGAATAAAACCAGACTATTTGGCAGAGACGGGTCA